>NC_041386.1:598921648-598953319 GCF_002162155.2 Triticum dicoccoides | reverse complement strand
TCTCCCCTTTCCCGTATGGCCCATTAAGGCCCACTACTTCCCCCGGCGGATTCCCGTAACTCTCCGGTACTCCGAAAAATACCTGAATTACTTGGAACCTTTTCGATGTCCGAATATAACCTTCCAATATATTGATCTTTACCTCTCGACCATTTAGAGACCCCTCGTCATGTCCGTGAACTCATCCGGGACTCCGAACAAACTTCGGTCATCAAATCACATAAACTCATAATACAAATCGTCATCGAATGTTAAGCGTGCGGATCCTAAGGGTTCGAGAACTATGTAGACATGACCGAGACACATCTTCGGTCAATAACCAATAGCGGAACCTGGATGCTCATACTGGCTCCTACATATTGTACGAAGATCTTTATCGGTCAAACTGCATAACAACATATGTTGTTCCCTTTGTCATCGGTATGTTACTTGCCCGAGATTCGATCGTCGGTATCACCATACCTAGTTCAATCTCGTTACCAGCAAGTCTCTTTAGTCGTTCCGTAATGCATCACCCTGCAACTAACTCATTAGTCACATTGCTTACAAGGCTTATAGTGATGTGCATTACTGAGAGGGCCCAGAGATAC
Organism: Triticum dicoccoides; assembly: GCF_002162155.2. NCBI lineage: Eukaryota > Viridiplantae > Streptophyta > Magnoliopsida > Poales > Poaceae > Triticum > Triticum dicoccoides. The sequence continues at coordinate 598,952,729 of NC_041386.1, read as the reverse complement.
CTCTCCGATACTCGGAATGACAAATCCTAATCTCGATCTATGCCAACTCAACAAACACCATCGGAGACACCTGTAGAGCATCTTTATAATCACCCAGTTATGTAGTGACGTTTGATAGCACACTAAGTGTTCATCCGGTATTCGGGAGTTGCATAATCTCATAGTCATAGGAACATGTATAAGTGATGAAGAAAGCAGTAGCAATAAACTAAACGATCATTATGCTAAGCTAACGGATGGGTCTTGTCCATCACATCATTCTCTAATGATATGATCCCGTTCATCAAATGACAACACATGTCTATGGTCACGAAACTTAACCATCTTTGATTAACGAGCTAGTCTAGTAGAGGCATACTAGGTACACTTTGTTTTGTCTATGTATTCACACATGTATTAAGTTTCCGGTTAATACAATTCTAGCATGAATAATAAACATTTATCATGATATAAGGAAATAAAAATAACAACTTTATTATTGCCTCTAGGGCATATTTCGTTCAGTCTCCCACTTGCACTAGAGTCAATAATCTAGTTCACATCGCCATGTAATTTAACACCAATAGTTCACATCGTCATGTGATTTAACGTTCTATAGTTCACATCGCCATGTGACCAATACCCAAAAGGTTTACTAGAGTCAATAATCTAGTTCACATCGCCATGTGATTAACACCTAAAAGTACTAAGGTGTGATCATGTTTTGCTTGTGAGATAAATTTAGTCAACGGATTTGCCACATTCAGAGCCGTATGTATTTTGCAAATTTCTATGTTTACAACGCTCTGCACAAAGCTACTCTAGCTAATTGCTCCCATTTTCAATATGTATCTAGATCGAGACTCAGAGTCATCCAGATCGGTGTCAAAGCTTGCATCGACGTAGCTCTTTACGACGAACTCTTTATCACCTCCATAACCGAGAAACATATCCTTATTCCACCAAGGATAATTTTGACCGCTGTCTTGTGATCCACTCCTGGATCACTATTGTACCCTCTTGCCAAACTTATGGCGAGGTACACAATAGGTCTGGTACACACCATAGCATACTTTATAGAACCTATGATTGAGGCATAGGGAATGACTTTTCATTCTCTTTCTATTTTCTGCCGTGGTCGGGTTTTGAGTCTTTACTCAACTTCACACCTTGCAACACAAACAAGAACTCCTTCTTTGACTGTTCCATTTTGAACTACTTCAAAATCTTGTGAAGGTATATACTCATTGAAAAAACTTATCAAGCATCTTGATCTATCTCTATAGATCTTGATGCTCAATATGTAAGCAGCTTCACCGAGGTCTTTCTTTGAAAAACTCCTTTCAAACACTCATTTATACTTTCCAAAAAATTCTACATCATTCCCGATCAATAATATGTCATTCACATATACTTATCAGAAAGGCTGTAGTGCTCCCACTCACTTTCTTGTAAATACAGGCTCCTCCAAAAGTCTATATTAAACCATATGCTTTGATCACACTAGTATATTCCAACTCCGAGATGCTTGCTCCAGTCCATAGATGGATCGCTGGAGCTTGCACACTTTGTTAGCACCTTTAGGATTGACAAAACCTTCTTGTTGCATCATATACAACTCTTTTTAAATAAATCCATTAAGGAATGCAGTTTTGACATCCATTTGCCATATTTCATAAAATGCGGCAATTGCTAACATGATTCGGACAGACTTTAAGCATTGATACGAGTGAGAAAATCTCATCATATTCAACACTTTGAACTTGTCGAAAACCTTTTTCGATAATTCGAGCTTTGTAGATAGTAACACTATAATCAGCGTCCGTCTTCCTCTTGAAGATCCATTTATTCTCAATGGCTCGCCGATCATCGGGCAAGTCAATCAAAGTCCATGCTTTATTCTCATACATGGATCCCATCTCAGATTTTTATGGCCTCAAGCCATTTCGCGGAATCTGGGCTCATCATCGCTTCCTCATAGTTCGTAGGTCCGTCATGGTCAAGTAATATGACTTCCAGAACAGGATTACCGTACCACTCTGGTGTGTAACGTACTCTGGTTGACCTACGAGGTTCGGTAGTAACTTGATCTGAAGTATCATGATCATCATCATTAACTTCCTCACTAATTGGTGTAGGCATCACTGTAACTGATTTTTGTGATGAACCATTTTCCAATTTGGGAGAAGGTACAATTACCTCATCAAGTTCTACTTTCCTCCCACTCACTTCTTTCGAGAGAAACTCCTTCTCTAGAAAAGATCCATTCTTAGCAACAAATATCTTGCCTTCGGATCTGTGATAGAAGGTGTACCTAACAGTCTCTTTTAGGTATCCTATGAAGACACATTTCTCCGATTTGGGTTCGAGCTTATCAGGTTGAAACTTTTTCACATAAGCATCACAGCCCCAAACTTTAAAAAACGACAGTTTAGGTTTCTTGCCAAACGGTGTCATCTCAACGGATTTAGATGGTTCCCTATTTAACGTGAATGCAGTTGTCTCTAATGCATAACCCCAAAATGATAGTGGTAAGTCGGTAAGAGACATCATAGATTGCACCATATCTAATGAAGTGCGGTTACAACGTTTGGACACACCATTACGGTGTGGTGTTTCAGGTGGCGTGAGTTGCAAAACTATTCCACATTGTTTCAAATGAAGACCAAACTCGTAACTCAAATATTCACCTCCACGATCAGATCATAGAAACTTTATTTTCTTATTATGATGATTTTCCACTTCACTCTGAAATTTTTTGAACTTTTCAAATGTTTCAGACTTATGTTTCATCAAGTAGATATACCCATATCTGCTCAAATTATCTGTGAAGGGCAGAAAATAATGATACCTGCCACGAGCCTCAACACTCATCAGATCGCATACATCAGTATGTATTATTTTCAATAAGTCAGTTGCTCGCTCCATTGTACCGGAGAACGGAGTCTTAGTCATCTTGCCCACGAGGCATGGTTCGCAAGCATCAAGTGATTCATAATCAAGTGATTCCAAAAGCCATCGGCATGGAGTTTCTTCATGCGCTTTACACCAATATGACCTAAACGACAGTGCCACAAATATGTTGCACTATCATTATCAACTTTGCTTCTTTTGGCATCAATATTATGAATATGTGTATCACTACTATCGAGATTCAATAAACCATTCACCTTGGGTGTATGACCACAGAAGGTTTTATTCATGTAAACAGAATAACAATTATTCTTTGACTTAAATGAATAACCGTATTGCAATAAACATGATCCAATCATATTATGCTCAACGCAAACACCAAATAATATTTATTTAGGTTCAACACTAATCCCAAAGGTAAAGGGAATGTGCAATGGTGATCTTATCAACCTTGGAATCACTTCCAACACACATCGTCACCTTGCCCTCAACTAGTCTTTGTTCATTTTGTAACTCCTGTTTTGAGTTACTAATCATAGCAACTGAACCAGTATCAAATACCCAGGGGCTACTATGAACCCTAGTAAAGTACACATCAATAAAATGTATATCATATATACTTTTGTTCACTTTTCCATCCTTCTTATCCGCCAAGTATTTGGGACAGTTCCGCTTCCAGTGACCATTTCCTTCACAGTAGAAGCACTTAGTTTCAGGCTTGGGTCTAGCTTTGGGCTTTTTCATGGGAGTGGCAACTTGCTTGCCATTCTTCTTGAAGTTTCCTTTCTTTCCCTTTCCCTTTTACTTGAAACTAGTGGTCTTGTCAACCATCAACATTTGATGCTGTTCTTGATTCCTACCTTCATTGATTTCAGCATCACGAAGAGCTCGGGAATCGTTTTCGTCATCCCTTGCATATTATAGTTCATCACAAAGTTCTAGTAACTTGGTGATAGTGACTAGAGAACTCTGTCAATCACTATTTTATCTGGAAGATTAACTCCCACTTGATTCAAGCGATTGTAGTACTCAGACAATCTAAGCACACATGCTCACTGGTTGAGCTATTCTCATCCATCTTGTAGGCAAAGTACTTGTCAGAGGTCTCATACCTCTTGACTCGGGCATGAGTCTGAAATATCAATTTCTTCTCTTGGAACATCTTATATGCTCCGTGGCGTTCTAAACGTTTTTGAAGTCCCGGTTCTAAGTCGTAAAGCATGGTGCACTAAACTATCAAGTAGTTATCATACCGAGCTTGCCAAACGTTCATAACGTCTATATCTGCTCCTGCAATAGGTCCGTCACCTAGCGGTGCATGAAAGACATAATTCTTCTGTGCAGCAATGAGGATAATCCTCAGATCACGGACCTAGTCCGCATCATTGCTACTATCATCTCTCAACATAGTTTTTCTCTAGGAACATATCAAAAATAGACGGGGAGCTACATCGCAAGCTATTGATCTACAACATAGATATGCAAATACTATCAAGACTAAGTTCATGATAAATTAAAGTTCAATTAATCATATTACTTAAGAACTCCCATTTAGATAGACATCCCTCTAATTATCTAAGTGATCACGTGATTCATATCAACTAAACCATGTCCGATCATCACGTGAGATGGAGTAGTTTTCAATGGTGAACATCACTATGTTGATCATATCTACTATATGATTCACGTTCGACCTTTCGGTCTCAGTCCGAGGCCATATATGCATATGCTAGGCTCGTCAAGTTTAACCCGAGTATTCTGCGTGTGCAAAACTGGCTTGCGCCCGTTGTATGTGAACATAGAGCTTATCACACCCGATCATCACGTGGTGTCTCAGCACGAAGAACTGTAGCAACGGTGCATACTCAGGGATAACACTTATACCTTGAAATTTTAGTAAGGGATCATCTTATAAAGCTACCGTCGTACTGAGCAAAATAAGATGTATAAAAGATAAACATCACATGCAATCAAAATATGTGACATGATATGGCCATCATCATCTTGTGCCTCTGATCTTCATCTCCAAAGTAACATCATGATCTCCATTGTCACCGGCATGATACCATGATCTCCATCATCTTGATCTCTATCAATGTGTCATCACATGGTCGTCTCGCCAACTATTGCTTTTGCAACTATTGCTATCGCATAGCAATAAAGTAAAGCAATTATATAGCGCTTGCATCTTATGCAATAAAGAGACAACCATAAGGCTCCTGCCAGTTGCCGATAATTTTAACAAAACATGATCATCTCATACAACAATTTATATATCATCACGTCTTGACCATATCACATCATAGCAAGCCCTGCAAAAACAAGTTAGACGTCCTTTACTTTGTTGTTGCAAGTTTTACATGGCTGCTACGGGCTTAGCAAGAACCGTTCTTACCTACGCATCAAAACCACAACGATTTTTTGTCAAGTGTGTTCATTTAACCTTCAACAAGGACCGGGCGTAGTCACACTCGATTCAACTAAAGTTGGAGAAAGAGACACCCACTAGCCACCTGTGTGCGGAGCACGGCGGTAGAACCAGTCCCATGAATGCGATCATGTAATGTTGGTCTGGGCCGCTTCATCTAACAATACCGTCGAATCAAAGTATGACATGATGGTAAGCACTATGACTATTATCACCCACAACTCTTTGTGTTCTACTCGTGCATATAACATCTACGCATAGACCTGGCTCGGATGTTACTGTTGGAGAACACAGTTATTTCAAAAAAATTCCTACGAACACGCAAGATCTATCTTAGGTGATGCATAGCAACGAGTGGGGACAGTGTGTCCACGTACCCTCATAGACCGAAAGCGGAAGCGTTATATCAACGCGATTGATGTAGTCGTACGTCTTCACGATCCGACCGATCCTAGCACCGAACGTACGGCACCTCCGTGTTCAGCACACGTTCAGCTCGATGACGTCCCTCATACTCTTGATCCAGTTGAGGCCGAGGGAGAGTTCCATCAGCACGACGGTGTGGCGACGGTGATGATGAAGTTACCGGCACAGGGCTTCGCCTAAGCAGTACGACCATATGACCGAGGTGTGTAACTGTGGAGGGGGGCACCGCACACGGCTAGGAACAATTGATGTGCCATTGGGGTGCCCCCTGGCCACGTATATAAAGGAGTGGAGGGAAGAGGTGGCCGGCCCAAGGGGGGCGTGCCAGGTGTGGGGAATCCTACTAGGACTCCCCAGTCTAAGTAGGATTCCCCTCCTCTTTCCTATTCCTAGTAGGAGAAGGAGGGAAGGAGGAAGAGGGGAGAAGGAAGGAGGGGGGCACCGCCCCCTCCTAGTCCAATTCGGACCAGACCATGGGGGGGGGGCGACCACCCCTTGAGGCCCTTCTCTCCTTTCCCATGTGGCCCATTAAGGCCCACTACTTCCCCCGGCAAATTCCCGTAACTCTCCGGTACTCCGAAAAATGCCCGAATCACTCAGAACCTTTCCGATGTTTGAATATAGCCTTCCAATATATCAATCTTTACCTCACGACCATTTCGAGAGTCCTCGTCATGTCCGTGATCTTATCCGGGACTCTGAACAAATTTCGGTCATCAAATCACATAACTCATAATACAAATCGTCATCGAACGTTAAGCGTGCGGACCCTACGGATTCGAGAACTATGTAGACATGACCGAGACACATCTCCGGTCAATAACCAATAGCGGAACCTGGATGCTCATATTGGCTCCTACATATTGTACGAAGATCTTTATCGGTCAAGCCGCATAACAACGTACGTTGTTTCCTCTGTCATCGGTATGTTACTTGCCCGAGATTCGATCGTCAGTATCACCATACCTAGTTCAATCTTGTTACCGGCAAGTCTCTTTACTCATTCCGTAATGCATCATCCTGCAACTAACTCATTAGTCACATTGTTTGCCAGGCTTATAGTGATGTGCATTACCGAGAGAGCCCGGAGATACCTCTCCGATACTCAGAGTGACAAATTCTAATCTCGATCTATGACAACTCAACAAACACTATCGGAGACACCTGTAGAGCATCTTTATAATCACCCAGTTACGTAGTGACGTTTGATAGCACACTAAGTGTTCCTCCAGTATTCGGGAGTTGCATAATCTCATAGTCATAGGAACATGTATAAGTGATGAAGAAAGCAATAGCAATAAACTAAATGATCATTATGCTAAGCTAACGGATGGGTCTTGTCCATCACATCATTCTCTAATGATGTGATCCCGTTCATCAAATGACAACACATGTCTATGGTCACGAAACTTAACCATCTTTGATTAACGAGCTAGTTTAGTAGAGGCATACTAGGGACACTTTGTTTTGTCTATGTATTCACACATGTATTAAGTTTCCGGTTAATACAATTCTAGCATGAATAATAAACATTTATCATGATATAAGGAAATAAAAATAACTACTTTATTATTGCCTCTAGGGCATATTTCCTTCAAAAATGGCATCAAAATTATCCAAATATATTTGATGTACCAAAAATATCAAATAAATGACAATTGCATGAACATTAAAATTAAAAAAACAAGAATTACATGTTGGTAATAATCTCATCAACATTTTTGGGGCAACCCAAACTCCACATTTAAGCATTGCACTACTTTAGTATTAATAAATACCAACATAATTGCCAAATGCACAGCGTAATATTTAGTTTCACATGATCCCAACATTACCTACCGCACAGAGCGGTGGCAAAATCCGAAACACGCGACCACGAAAGTCACCAAAATATATGACATCGGTCTATGAATAAAAAATCTTTCAAATAGGATGCCCCAAAACTGGAGGGATCACCATGTTTATAATTATTTTCAAGATCAATACCATGTTGCAATGTTAATATGATACTAAAAAGGGACCATCATTAAGAATAATGCCATAAAGAGTGGTACCAAAACTAATACCACATGCAGAAAAAATATCCTGGATCAGATGTTTCGTTTATTTAAATATTATTAGTCACATATTTCTTGGGCATTTATATGGCTTAAAAGTGCACAAAACATAACCATGGCTCCTTTTAAGGCAGAGAAAAATGTTCAAAATTTGAGCAAGCCCCCAAAAGGCTCTTTTTTGGTCCATGGTGGGCATGGGCTTAACAAAAACCGGTGATCCGGACAAAGCTAGGCCATTCTCTCCTCTTGCCACGATTCTCCCGGCACCCGCGGCGTCAGAGGAGAGAATGCATGTTCGCCACAAACCACTGCGGCACGGCTGGCTTGTTCACTGGCGCGCGCGTGCATCCATTGGATGGTGCGCACGACTCGGTCGAACTCGCTGGACCACGTTCCGACCATGGTGCGCAATGGCCGGAAGCGTGAGAGAGATCCGATGGCGACGCGCATGACAAAAAAGCCCGATGCCTTCAGGTAAGTCCCCAATCCTTTTTCTTTAGGTTTTCAGCAGTAATTCTGGGCAAACAGCAGGAAACACATATGCTAGTTGCAGGTCAGCAGGGAGTAAATTGCAGAAAACCACCACTTTGAGGACTAGGTTATCAGAAAACACTACGTTACATTTTTTTGGCAGAAAACACCACGGCCAACATAATCTTTTTGTAAATAACACTGATCGGCGGATTAGAGCATTTTGAGCATGTTTATGATAGAGAGGTCCCATTAGAGCATCTCCAACAGCCGCGCCAAAAGGCGCGCGCACGGTAAACTAAGTTTTTAGCACGCACAGGACGTTCTCGCGCGCTCTAGCACGCGCGGGAATCGTTTGCGCGCGCGGGGAAAAAGACGGCAGCTCGCGCGCTACTTTTGGCGCACTGCTTCCGGCGCGCCTTTAAATTGCGGCGCTCGCCACACGGCTATTCTCACACTCTCTCTTCCTCTTCCGCTGCCATGCGCGCCTCCCCCGCTTCCTTGTTGCTTTCTCGCCGCTCCAGCGCCCCGCCACCGACGCGCCACCATGCCGCCGCGCCGCCGAGGAGCGTCGGGCTACCGCGGCGTTCGCCAGCGCTTCAACGGCTGGTACTACTCCAAGATCCGGTCCGGCGACGTCCGGCTGGCCTCGGCACCTTCGAGACTGCTCACGAGGCCGCCCGCGTGGACGACGCGGCGGCGTGGCGCCTAGGCAGGCCGCGCCCGCAGATGAACTTCTAGGACATCCACACGCGCCAGCAGGCGCAGGGCGTCGCCCCTCCGCCTCGTCTTATCACGGACCAAGACCGTGCGGAGCACGGTCGGCGGCAGCGCCTCCTCCTCATCACCGAGGAGGACGAGCGGGCCATGGCAGAGTGGCGCCAGCTCCACCCAGAGGACGTCGTCGCGCCTACTGGGCGGAGCAGACGGCAAAGCGCCGCGCGGAATGGTTGGACAGACGTCGGCGGAAGGCCCTGGCGTTATCGCAGTGCGATACTGTTGAAAATGGTGGGCAATCATCTTTTCGGCTAATGATCCTCATTGGGACGACATGTGGCTCGATACCTCGGACTAGACCAGCGAGGATGACGACGATGATGACGATGACGACTGGGATTAGGTTGTAGTTGCATTTATCTAGTAGTTTTTTTATGTCATTGCACCGTAGTTTTATCTATCTATGTTGTGGAACTATCTAAAATATCTATGTATCGTTTTTATCAATGAATTTTATTTAGTATCATTTTTATTTAAAAATATGTATGCAGTGTTCGTGCGATAGCGCGCGCTGCATTTTAGCGCGGCTGCTGCAGCTACGCGCGCGCGCTAAATTTTAGCGCGGCTGCTGGAGCTAGCGTTGCCTGCCGCGCTTTTTCAGACGACGGGCGCGCTGCATTTTAGCGCGGCTGCTGGAGCTACCCGCGCGTGCTAAATTTTAGCGCGGCTGCTGGAGCCAGCGCTGCCCACCGCGCTTTTTCAGGCGATGGGCGCGCTGCAAACTGCTTTTTAGCGCGCCGCGCGTTGGGTGGCTGTTGGAGATGCTCTTAGTCAGGAACTGACTTGGAAAAAAGGCCACCTAGGCACTTTGACTAGTCAAGAAATGCCACAAACACGAGGAGGACGCAACCCAGTTGCGAACCGGTGATGCAGTCACTGGCAACTTCACGCCGGTGCCGGAGATGCCGTCCCCGCCGCAGAACTTCACGCCGGTGCCGGCGACGCCGTCTCGGCTGCGTCACTGGAGAGATCCTGCCTACTGTGCTCCGCAGCAGCGTGAACCGGTTGCTACCACCCATGGCAGGGCACCACCTGCTCGGCGGCGTGGGGCTCGCCTGGCTGGTTCTCTTCGGCATACGGGCTGCCGCCGCCGGTCACGCCGTTCCCAAGGGATCCTCTCTCTGTATCGAATCTTCTCTCCTTACCCTGTCTTCCTTATTGACCACGACGAGCGAGCAGCTGCAGCCTGCAAGCACTGCCCCCGTTCATGGCGATGCGGGGAGGAGCACATGGAGGGATGTAGTCGTCGTTTGGTGCTCCGCCGTTGGCCGTCGTCGTGGAGGCGAAGAGGACATCGGTAGCGAAGGCTCGATGCAGATCGAGGACAGGGGTAGCGGCGGCCAGCAGGAGCATCAGCGCTCGATCCAGTCGAGGACACGGGATAGCGGCAACCGGCGGGGGCATCGGCACTGGATCCAGATACGGGACAGGAGGTAGCTGCGGCCAACGTGGGCAGCGGCGCTCGATCCAGATTTGTGACAGGGGTAGCGACCGTTCGATCCAGTTTTTTTTTTTTGACAAGTCAAATTTCCCACGTGGCGGGTTTATTCCGAGTCAACTCCTGGCAGATAGGGCCCACCTGTCATACACATACTTAACAGAGTCAAGTCTGCTGATCAGTGGTTTTTACAAAAAAATTATGTTAGACGTGGTGTTTTTTGTAAAAAAAATGTAACATAGTGTTTTCTGATAATCTAGCCCTCAAAGTGGTGGTTTCCTGCAATTTACTCGGTCAGCACTGACGGGTCCATGAGTAATTTGGTATATGCTCCTCTCTCCTAAGGAGGAAAATAACCACGGAGATAACTGATTTATCCACGACCAAATTACTCATGGACCCGTCAGTGCAGACTGTTTTGCAGTAGTGCATTGTCTCTTCGTACAATGTTAAAAGGAAGCCAAAGCAGTTTATAATGATACAATAGTAGTACATTTTTGCTAGTTCCATATACACCATCAGATGTTACATTTCTTACCGGTTGCAAAGAAAACAACACTTTTTGACCAACTAGCTAGGTAGGTAGTAGAGAAAAAACTGGATGATACGATTTCATCCTCATAGCCATAGGCACTACAGCGCAGGAAAGGTGATGCCAGCCTGCAAATAATCAACCTGATCTTCACCAGCTTTAATCGTAGATAGCTCATCACTGGCACGTGCTGCCGTTGGCCTGCGGGATGGACTCGGCTCCAGGCACCGAACTGCTACACTGAGCATGCGGTATATTTCCCTAGCAGTCTCAGCATCTGGAAGAACAAGCCTGGGGTCCAGCAGATCTTGCAGGCACACATCACTGGTATTGGCGGTCAACGAGAGGGATGAGAGCAAATCTCCTGGATGAGATCCCATAAACAGCTCCAAAGCAAGCACTCCAAAGCTGTATACGTCACATTTCTCCGTCACGTTTTCTGTATATGCTAGCTCTGTAAGTGATACAAATTAATTAGCATATACTTTCTCCGTCCCAAAATATTTGCATACTTATGAACTGTCGAAACTGCAAAACTAGTAATTGAGGTTATATTTTTGTTTACCTGGGGCAAGATAGCCTTTTGTCCCAGCAAGCCTTGTGAGATTCTGGCCATAAATATCGAGAATTTTGGCTGTACCAAAGTCAGAGATGCAAGCTCTAAATTCTAGATCAAGCAAAATGTTGTTGCTTGTTATATCCCTATGGACTATCGGTGACGAACAATCATGATGCATATATACCAAAGCATGAACCACATCCAGCATAATATGCATCCGCCTTCTCCAATCCAATTCAATTGCCCTTTCATTGTCCTTCAGTGATTTTGCCAAGTCTCCTCTCTCCATATATTCATAGATAAGGAACCTCCCTTGGCCAGAGGAACAATACCCAAAAAGTTTTACAATGTTTCGATGACGAATCTGCACCAGTGCCTTGATTTCACGATTGTAGACATGTTCATTGACGCAACACTCATCTTCTATCATGTTTATCTTCTTCACTGCAAATATTTCGCATGTTGCAAGTCTAGCTTTATAGACAGATCCATGTCCCCCAGTTCCTATGCAATGCATCTCGCTAAAATTGTTGGTTGCTTCGATGACTTGCTTGAACACGTTTGCCCCATCAAAACTCCAAATAGAGAAGACTTTTGCTTGTGTTACTTCATCGGTGTTACTTAGCTTGGTTTTCTTTCTTTCATGACAGAACATCAATATCACCACAATAAGAACAAGAGATATTAGAGTAGGAACCGTGGCTAGTACACGTATTTTGTATCCTTCCCATTTTCCTCTGGACTGATTCACACTACTACAAGGGGGCAATCCTTTCACCACACCACATAGAAAATTATTATGCACGAACCACTGGATTGGAGCTCCTTGAAAGAGCTTACTGTCTGGGACCGGCCCTTCCAATTCATTGTAAGATACATCAATGGATGTCAAGCTTTCCATACTATTAAATGTTGCTGGGATAGAACCAGTAAGTTCATTGTGTGAAATATTCAGAGTATCTAGCATGACCAGACCACTAAGTATGCTTGGTATTGCCCCACTAAATGAATTATCACTTAAATCCAATAGGTCTTGTAAGTTGTGCAATGACCCTAGCTCGCCGGGGATGTTTCCTTTGAAGTTATTTTGATTCAACTTCAAAAAACGAAGCTTCAAACAATGCTCGAGCGAATCTTCTAACGAACCATTTAGGTTATTGGACGACAAATCCAACAACTCTAGTTTGGACAATGCTCCCATTTCTCGTGGAATGCTTCCATGGAGCAAATTGTGTGCAAGGTTCAGGTTGAACACATTTTTTAGATTTCCTAGTGCACTTGGAAGCTCTCCTTCAAGCTTGTTTGATGAAAGATCAAGTAACTCTAGTTGAGATAGTTGCCCCATGCTTGTGGGTATTTCCCCTGTAAGGTTGTTGTTTGAGATGCGTAGCATCGTAAGATTGTGGGAATCCCCCCAGTGATAAGAAAATTGACCAAATAGTTTATTTGAGCTCATATCTATGTAGACTAGATTTGGATAAGCTCCCATCTCAGAAATATCTCCGTCTATTTGATTCCTTTCAAGACGAACTCTAACAAGGCTTCTGCAGCTCACCAAACTTGATGGCAAAGGTCCATTGAGATTGTTTTCGAATGCGCTTAAGTTCTTCAGCATGCCTCCAGTGCACAATTCAGGTGGCAAGGGACCAGAGAGATTGTTATCATGAAGTTGTAGGCTTTTGAGCTTCATCAAGGTGCCAATTTCTCTTGGAATGTGTCCGGAGAATTGATTACCATAAAGCATTAAGGTAGTGAGCTTGGTCAAATTTCCAAAGGTGTTCGGGATGGAACCCATGAGCTTGTTTTCCCCAAGTCCCAAATCTTCTAGGTTCACAAGGTAACCTAGTTCTTGAGGAATATGTCCGGAGAGTTGGTTACCCCATAGGTACAAGATAGTGAGCTTGGTCAAACTCCCAAAGGTATTGGGGATGGAACCCGTAAGTTTATTTTCGCTAAGATCCAAGCTTTCCAGATTCACTAGGGAACCTAGTTCCCAAGGAACATGTCCGGAGAAGTTATTACCATAAAGGTACAAGGCAGTGAGATTGGTCAAATTTCCAAAGGTGTTGGGGATGTTACCCGTGAGTATGTTTGCGCTAAGATATAACTTTTCTAGATTCACCAGGCAACCTAGCCCTCGAGGAACATGTCCGGAGAGTTGGTTACCCCATAGGTATAAGATAGTGAGCTTGGTCAAACTACCAAAGGTATTGGGGATGGAACCCGTGAGTTTGTTTTCGCTAAGATCCAAGCTTTCCAGATTCACTAGGGAACCTAGTTCCCAAGGAACATGTCCGGAGAAGTTATTACCATAAAGGTACAAGGTAGTGAGCTTGGTCAAATTTCCAAAGGTGTTGGGGATGTTACCCATGAGTATGTTTGCGCTAAGATATAACTTTTCTAGATTCACCAGGGAACCTAGCCCTCGAGGAACATGCCCGGAGAATTGATTATCATAAAGGTCCAAGGTAATGAGCTTGGTCATATTTCCAAAGGCATTGGGGATCGAACCCGTGAGTTTGTTTTTGCTAAGGTCCAAGAATTCCAAGTTCACTAGGCAACCAATTTCTCGAGGAATACGCCCCGTGAGTTGGTTGTCTTGAAGCGACAACCGTTCTAGGTATACAAGGGAACCTAGTTCTCGGGGAACACGGCCAGAGAGTCGATTACCCCACAAGTACAATTCGGTGAGGTTAATCAAACTCCCAAAGGTATCGGGGATTGAACCTATGAGTTGGTTTTTGCCAAGAGCTAATCTTTTTAATTTCACCAGGTGACCTAATTCTCGAGGAAGATTTCCGGATAACTGATTTGCACCAAGGTGCAAGATAGTGAGTTTAGTACAATTCCCTAGACTTCTCGGAACGAGGCCTATGAGGTTGTTGTAGGAAAAATCTAACCTAAGCAACTTCCTTAGGTAGCCTACTTCTGTGGGGATGAGGCCACACAAGTGGTTGTATGACAAGTTCAGCCCCACGAGACTCTCTAGGTGCTCTATTTGGTTTGGTATTTGCCCGTAGAGTTCATTCCCCTGGAGCATTAGATGCCGCAGGTTTGGCAAGGATGATGCTAAAGCGGGTGGAAAGGAGCCGCTTATCTGATTGTAGGGTAGTCGGATACTCGTGAGAGTATGCAACACCGTGAAGTTGAGGGTGTCCAACCTCGCTCTCAGCCGCAAACCCCGGAGAGAGATCTCGGTGATCACCACCTCCTGGTGCCTCGCAGCTGGATGATTGCCGCACTTGATGTCGTACCAGCCGCATGGCCGAGTTGTGGTGTTTCCCCAGGACTGGAGCTGGGCTGGGGGGTTTTGTATGGTGGCTTTCCAGGTGAGGAGGGCTCCCGCCTGTTCTTCCAGGACGGATGGTGGTGGCGCCGCCATGGACCAGGAAAACGAGGCTAATAGGAGAGCGAGCGAGACGAGTTTTAGGTGAGCGGGGGTCGCCATGGCTAGTCGCATTGCAGATGGAGTAGGTTATTATCGGGTTTGTGCCGGTGGAACTGCATGGAGGGTCTCTTCTTATAGGGGTGCACCTGCACAGGTGTAGCCCTCACCATGGAGCCGGAGGCGAGAGAGGAGAGACAGCTGACAGCTCCACGTACGACTGGAGAGTAGCGCTTCGATTGAGTCGCCGGAGGAAGAAGACGACAAGATTCCCATCCGTGCACGCTGCGTCGATCGTCGTATGCTGTGTAGAATGGTATACTCAGACAGGTGTATGCCGTCGTGAAGGGCTGGGCTCTCGTGCCGTCCATGCATATGTACGTGGAAATTCTATTGCTTCTGGACGGCTGATTTTTCAAGAACTAACTGTGTCCACGTAAAAATCTTCGTACCGTCCATGCATATTTCCGACTGGTAAACCGCGCGAGAGAGAGGGGCCGTGCGCCGAGGTCTGATGAAAAGTCATCTGGTTGATTTTCTACTGAAGAATACACTGTCTTTGTTTGATTTTCTACTGAAAAATACACTGCCGTGCCGAACTAGTGAGTGATATATATGGTTGGACTTGACTCGAGGCTAGCTAGACTTAGAACAGCTATATGCATGGTGTGCCTCCGTTTTGGCATCAAGCTGATCCAAAATAATCTTTGGAACATGACATCTGCCACATTGGTATATTTTAATATTACAAAATTATTTTGCAGGTCAAAATGATTAATTTTTTTCTGAACATTGGTCATGACTTTATAAAAAATATTTTGGGCAATAACTCCTATATAAGCAGTGCACTACTTTATGAAACATCTACATAGGTGTATTGCCAAAAACAATATTGTTTCACAGCGGCTCAACATTATCGGCCATGCAGAGCGTCACGGTAATGAAAATGTGTCACCGGTTCCAATATTATCGGCCATGCAGAGGGGTACGAAAATAAAATTGCGACACCACCAAAACTCCATTCAGGTGGCAAAAATCACTATTCTGACCCTTTTTGATAACTAACTTAAGCACGATCTAACCCCACTTTGTAAAAATTTCATGATCTGACCCTTTTTCAACCGCCATTGTCTTTGGTGGTAGGACTTAGCTGAGCTGTCATTCCCGTTCGGTGCGAAAAAAGACCCTACTGCCATGGTCCTTGTACCATGTATGATTGTATTGTACCCACGATGAAAAAAGTCAGGGATCATCATTTCCAAAATTATTCTCAAGATTAACATCATTTTATAACATTAATTTGATACTAAATCTAAATAGATCGAGACAATTGTTAACAGAAGACACCAATGTTGACAACACACTTTAAATCCCTAAATGAAATGTATATTTTATTCAGAAAACTTACACAATTCATAATTCCTATATAAGCAGTGCACTTACTTTATAAAAACTTCAATATAGTAGCCAAATGCACTGCCAATTTGTTCTGTTTCACAACGGCCCAATATTATCGGCCGTGCAGAGCAGGGGAGAAAATCAAAATGTTTGACCACAAAAACTCACAAAATGACCTCGACCCATGAGGAAAATATTTCAAACAGAATGCTCTTAAAATTCAAGGATCATTTCACAACACTAATATAATACTGAAATTGATCGAGATAATTGTTAACAGACAACACAAATCTTGAGACCACACTAAAACTCAATAAATAAAATGTTCATTTTATCCAGAAACTTAAACATTGTTAGTCGTATATTTTTGGGCATTTTCTGGCTAAAAGTGCATAAAACATTATCATAGCAAAAACCTTTTAGAGCGGAGAAAACTGTTTAAAATACAGAAAAGCCCCAAAAGACGCATGTTGGCTCAAAGCCCATTAGAACGTTCATATAATTATATGATTATTTTTTACATCGAATATTGTTTTACTTAATGTAGAACAATCAATCTATATAAAATAGAGAAAATGCGCTGAGAGTCGAACAAACAACCAAAATAACATTCTGCGCTAAAAGCAGACCTTGGCCAACGAGGCAACCTGGGCTCAGCCGGCGAGCGGGGCAAAGACTAGCCCATTCTTTCCTCTGTACCCCGATTCTCCCGGCACCCGTGGCGCGCGAGGCGACTGTGGCTAGCCGGCAACCATGGCGGCACGGCCGGCCTGTTCGCCGGTGCACGCGTGCCTGATGGCTCAATGTGCGCGGCCTCGTCGAACTTGGCTGACCGTGTCGCGACATGGTCACGAGGCTGGCGGGGAGGATGCGCTGGTGCCGCTTCGTAGAGAGGATCGACGGCGCCGTGCCCGGCGAGCCAGAGGCCACGGACGAGGGAGAGGTGGCGCGCACGACAAGGAGGCCACACGACGCCTTCAGGTAAGTTACCCCAGCCCTCTTCCTCTGAATTTTCAGTTTGGGAAATGGTGTAGGGTTTTAGAGATTGGGGAATGGGGATTCGTAAAATGGGGCCAAATTTTGTATTCAGTGCGAGCCTCATTTGAAAGAAATTACCTGCATTCTGTCATGATTCATGAACCGAGCCATGGAAACTTGATTAGGACTTTACATTGATCGTCAACGAAACATAATTTAGGGATAAACAAGGTGATTCGCACAAAGCGGAAGGTGAATACCAAGTATTTATGGTGATCGGCATCTTATCTTATTACTAAATCAACCAACCAGTAGCAATCAGGCCTATCGATTAGTTAGATAACATACATTAGGCAAAAATAATAGGGTTCGATCTGTCCGAGGCTAGGTTAATTTGTTCTGACACTAATGTTAGCTCTTACCTAAGGATTAACGTAGTTGCATCCTAATTACGATCTAATAAACCATCTAAAAGTTACAACTGCAGACACCGTTTGTATGTTATTCTCATTGGTGGATGGATGAAATTCTTGATAGATCATTTTAGGCATGCAGGTTCAGTGCTTCAGCCCAGATGTGGAGCATGGATGGATGAATATATGCCATATAACATGATAACATACAAACGTGCATACATATAAAAATATGCCAGAACTAAACATCAGAAGAAATTTACAGAATGAAGATCGTCGCAATTGCTTGAGCTTTTTATGTATTTGGAGTATCATGCATGTGCCTGGTTAGTTAACCCCTTTAATTAACCATACTTGATCTCTTACTAACAAATTCATCATCGGTTTTGACGCCACTGATGTTAATTTGTGGCTGGCTAGCTAAGCACATTTAATTATTTCCACTCTGCCTTTTCTTAATTACCACAAAAATAGAGGGAGGTCTGGTTAGCTGCATTTGCAATTGGTTCCCGCTTCTTGCCCTCGCCGCGCCTTTGCCGACTTGCGCTCCTTGTTAGCGGTGAAGACTTTGGCCGCGAACTCGGTGAAGGCGGCCCCATCCATCCCAATCCGCCGGTTCTTATAGCAGCTGAAGATGTCCGGGTTGCCTGAAGGTCGGGCCAATAGCTCCTGTGCGACGTTTTTGATGTGAATTTGCCTAAGTGCGACGTTGTTCGAGTGAATGGCTGTGACGCGACACACTTGAGCGTGTAAATAGCTCCAATGCGACATGGCTCTATTTAACCGTGAAATGAAAAACACGAGGGTTAGCGATTTGAGTTATGACACGCGGGACCCACCAGTTACTCGCATGCGGGTGGGACCCACAACTTATCCACACAAGCATGCCCGTGCTCATCAGCGTGCCCCGACCCGAGCCAGCCCGCCCCCCTCCATTGCTTACCCTGCCCCTTTCCTTTCCCACCTTCTTCTTCCTCTACTCCGGCAACGAAGCGCGCCGCCGGCGAGTGATGTCTAGCTCGACTTCAGCCACCTGCCAACCATGGATGCAGTATGGTCCACTGCCGTTGACAAGATGCCCCGATTGCCCACGCATGGAGCCTCTCAAGCGTTTGACTTGTGTGAGGGAAGAAAATGGCAACCGTGGGCGCGAGTTTGTGAAATGTTTGAGCAAGCCACAGCCGGGGCAGGTTAGATCTGTGTTCTTGACCAATTCTATGGTCTAATTTCTCCCGATTTCTTTATTTTTCCCTCGAATTAGGGCGGTGGATCTGGGTGGTGGATCTAGGATTCATGCGCCGCCGGCCCCCTGTTTTCAGGTTCTGAAGAAATGTGGGCATTTTGAGTGGCTCGATGAATATGTTGAAAGGTTGAAATTGGAGGGATCAACCCCAACCCAAGAGCTCAATTTTGGGGGGCGGCTTGCCGTGGAACAAGCCCCCAATTTGGCGGACAGAGCCGATCCGATGATGCACAGTGCAGAACTGAAGTGTGAATTGAAGAAAATCGGCAAGCAACTAAAGCATCTGATCGATTTGAAGCAACAAGCAAATATGATGGCGGGAGCATTTTATGGTTGTGTCATTGTTATGGGTTTATTTTACTTGATGTTCATCAATCGCTAGAATTTGTTATAGTTTCAGTTAGTTAGTCAGCTAGTTTCAGGGGTGCCCAGTAGTTTGAGTTAGCCAGGGATCATTTGTTAGATGAACTTGAATTCGTGTGAAGCAAAACTTGCTTGAATTATTGTAATGATATTCTCAGGGGCCATATTCAGTGTTGATGCTCTGTTTCCTCTGTTTTTGTTCTTCAGTTAACAGAGTACACACCCAAATTCAGTTTCTAGTAAAAAAAACAAAACTGGGCTGCCGAATAGATGTTGGGCCGTGAGAAAATGGACCCTGAGAAAATAACCCTGCCCAAAATAGAGACCAGCCCGCCCGCGTAGGGGCACCAGCCCACCCGCGTAGCGGCACCAGCCCACCTCTAACTTCAGCAAATAAAATGTTACTTATTTTTACTGTGGCCTTTTTCTTGCACTAAATTTTGTGATGGATCATTTTTTGATGCAATAAAACCAAATGTTAATTGTTTTTATGCATGTCTACGGTTCCATGAACTAAATGAGTTGCATGAAGTAAATTAGTTTGCATTTCCTAGTGGCATGTCCATAGTGGGTTTGCATGGGGCTCCTAGTTGCATGTCCATGGTTTGGCCAATATTTTGAAGATGGTGTGTGTGTGGTGAGATTGAGGTGTAGCAACCCGGGCTCGTAGCAACCCATAGCAATACACAAATAATAAGCAAGAACAACCCATATCAATCTTCAAATAATAGCACGAAACACACAATATATATAGTAGCATAACTATTGCAACCCATAGTTCCACGATAACCTTACAACTCCATGATAGACTTACAACTTAAAATACTAATACAACTTAAAAAAACTAATACGATAAGCTAGATAGATCGGGGGGCACCAAACGCGGGTTCTTCTTCGGGCTCTTCTTCTCCTTCTCCCGGGGAACAACGCCACCTCGCTCCTCCGGGCGCCGTCCTTCACTCCTCCCCGTTGTTGATGGGGTACGGGAGCGTGTGCATAACGCCGTTGTTGGGGAAGATGCTCTGGAAGTCGATGAAGATATTGTAGGTGGTGAAAGCTATGAACTCACAACCAACCCAATACGCTCGCCCGAGGAGATGGAAAGCATCGAAAGGGTTAGTGAACGTGGCGAGGAGCCCAACCACAATGCCGTTGTGGTTGACCTCCTCAACATGGTACATCCGAGGAGAGCCGCGGGGGAGGTGGCGGAAGCCGGCCGCAAGGAAGAACTCCGTTAACTCCCTTGCGCCCCTCCATCTCGAGATCGCCCAAACCCTAAGGGTTCTCTCTACATACAGTCCGGCCGGGTAGAGCCTTTCCGGCACGGTTGGGGGGAAGCGGTAGGTGGGGGCGGTGTACTGCATGGTGGCGGGGTGGCTCGAGTGCTCGGTCGGGTTTGATGGAGAAGAATGAAGAAGGGCAGAGGAGGCAGAGGATGGGGTATGATGGATGAGGAGGGAGAGGACGATAGTGCCCGGCTTAAATAGCCCAAGTGCGACGTCGTTTCACCCCGTTGAAACCCTAGAATTAATGGGTGGGCGGCGTTTGGTGGCGCCCCATGAAAGCATGTACACGAGCGTGGCCGTGGGAAACGGACTGCTACGCTTCTGTGCCACCGGTCGTGGGTCAAGGGGGACGGGCTCACGCACGCGTCTGTGCCGTCGTGGGTCAAGGGGACACGCCTTCCCCGGGTTCTCTGCGTGTGCCGCCCGTGCATGCATGCCGTTGCCCATTAATTTGCTCATCTTGCTAGGGCCTGGCTAGAGGGCAAGGTTCGGTCGATGGGAGACGTGACAATAATGTACGCCTTCTTTTGCCCATCTTGTAACGGGCAGCACGCCATTTGAACTGCATCGATACCCACATCGATACCATGCCAGTATTGCGTCGTCAAAGAGGAGCACGCCATGCACAACGTGCACACCACGCCATGCAGCGTTGGCTTTTTGGTTGTCTTCATCGGGCTGCTGCATTGTGGCCGGGTGCATGCTTTGATGCGACGCTGCATCGGTTCTAATGGTAGGCATGCGACAGGTTACTGCGTTGATAGGGGTGGCGGAGCAGGGCTACGTCGAGGCATGCATGCAACGCACGGGCGCAGTCCTGCGGGTGGGCATGCATGCTGCGGGTAGGCACGGGCACGCATGCAACGATGGAAAGGGCACTCCGTAGGCTTGGTCCATGCACCGCGTCAACTCTTGCCGTTGGATTCAAATGAACGGTCCTGATGCTCCAACGAGAGAGGCTGATCCAAACCCCACCGCGTCAACCAATCAGCGCGTCTCATGCGGATCGCTGCACACTGTAGCTAACCCTAGCGCCTGATCTCAACCGTCCATGCACAACGATCGACGACCAGGTAGTGTGCGGGGTTTTGAGGGGTTTTGAGAGGGGTTTTGAGGGGTTTTGAGAGGTTTTGACTAATTAGGGTTGAGCATAACTAATTCAAAAAAATTAAAAAAATATAAAACTTGCGCACATAGTCTTATTATGTCGTATAGTAACGAGAAAAAAATATAAATATGGTTTACATACATTTTTACGAAAAAATCCTTCACAAAATTGTTATTCCTCAAACAATGTAGTATGGAGTTGAAGGGAGAGAGTAGTGGGCACCCGAGAGTAGGTGGAGTTTTGAAAATGAAAAGTGTGAAAACCTCACCAAAACTTCATTTTGGATTGACTAAGAAAGATCTGAACTTACTTTTCTCATTTTCATGTTTTAAACTTGTTTTATATATAATTTTCTATTAAACCTTGTTTTTTCAAAAAGAAAAGAAAAATAGAAAATTAATTCAATAAATAGTGAGACTTTAGATTTACACTATATAGGTAGAATAGATGTGTAGAAAAATTATTTAGCTGGTTTAGACAAGGTGCCAAAAAAACTTGCTTAAATATGAGGCCGTTTACCCTACCTTTGGAGGTCATTTGAAACACACTTTTCATGACTATGAGTTCAACTTACCAAAAGGGCTCGGAATGATCAGCAAGCAAACATATTTCAGTTGAGGTACTTTAGGTAGCACTAAAACATCAATAGCCCAAATTTAAATTTAAATTTGAATTTTATTTGGCTGGTTTAGACAAACAAGTTCGAATAGAAATATGGGGATACATAGTGACTACCAGTACGCACCAAGTTACAAATATTATTACATGTCCCAAATTTTCAAACTATTCTCTGTTCTACTTCTTCCTACCACGTCGTGTGCCCTTCTTCACCTTAGCCCTTCTTATTTTTGGTTCTACTACACACACAAGTTCACTGATCATCTTGGTTTTCTTCACTGGTCTTTTCAACACCTCGCCAATACCCTCGTGATCAGTGTCTTCAGTCTCAATGTTGACAACAGTTTCAGTTTCTTTGGTGTGTACCTCAACATGGGTTTCTTCAGTCTGAACCTCGACACGCTCAGGTTCAGTTTCTTCAGTCTGAACCTCGACATGCTCAAATTCAGTTTCTTCGGTGTGCACCTCCACATCAGTTTCTTCAGTTTGAATGTTGACTGCAGCAGGATTTTCTTCAGTCTGCTCAGGCTCAGGCACACTTCTCTTCTTTCTACCGCCATTGACTCTTGCTTTTTTGGTTGGCCAACACTGTTCAACAACAAGGGGCTGACTTGCTCGCTTCCTCCTGTGCAGAAAATGTTATAGATATACTAATTGGAAAAAAGCACCAAATCAAAACACAGACAAATAAACAAGAACATACTTTGGCTTATCAGGAGTGTAACGGTATTTGATAGATCCCACTCTGTGCCCGAGTTCCTGGCACAACTTGCATCTATTTTTGTTACCTTTTTGGGCCCTTTTTGGCTTTTCATCTTTCTTTCCCTTCTTACTACTCCCATCTTTCTCAAACCATGCCTTGAATCTACTCTGTTTAGGCCTGCCAGCCTTTATTTTCGTCAAGGGAGGACACATGGAAAATTCAATGTCCACTTCAGGCCACTGAGACTGATCTGTAAGTGCTGGAATTGGAGTAGCATATGCAGCTTTGAATCTTGCTACCGAATAATATTCATGCAGATATGGGTGCATGTTTATCTTCGGTTGGGATGCTAAGAAAAGAATGGCATGCTCACATGGTTTACCAGTGTGTTGCCACTCGAGGCAAGTGCAATCATGCAATTCAGTGTTAACAACATGTCTCCTTCCAGTTTTGTTATCTCTAACTTCAGCACCCCAAGGTGAAGATTTTTCAACAAACAAATGTGAAAGACTTCTGCTCCTATTGACCACCTGTTGTACCACTGCTGGAAGCTTATCACCTTGCAGACAATCACCTATCCTTCTTCTCAATCCCCACAACCGCATGAGCATGATCCTAATTTGGTCAACCATGTCATGCACAGGCAAATCTTTTAACTCCTTCACCTTATTGTTGAAACTCTGCCAAATTGTTGTTGATGTGGTCACACTTGATGGCAGTGTTGAATGCTGACCTGTACCATAACAAAGAATGGTAGGTGTTCAGCCATGGACCAAACTCATCACATGCTGCCATTATCTTATCAAGATGATATTTGTGTGTCTGGCTAGTGTAAGATCTTGCTGCTGGCCACATGCGCCCAAATTCTTCTCCTCTAAATTTTTTGATCAAATTCATCCACAAATGACCGAAGCACTCCCTCTGCTCAGCATGTGGGAAAACATTTTTCACTGAATTTTCAAGCCCCTTACATGCATCTGTGTGTATAGCCAAAGGTGACACTGGCCCTAGGCATCTTTTCAACTGGATCATGAACCATGTCCATGAAGCCTCTGTTTCTGACTGAAACAAGCCAACAGCAATAGGAAACATCCAGTTGTGTCCATCTAGAGCATTGCATGCTGCCAACTGACCATTCCACTTGCCTGTCAAAAATGATGAGTCTATGCTCAAATATGGACGGCACCCTGCTTTGAAGCCATCTATGCAAGGCTTCAAAGCCATAAAAAACTTGGAGAACTTGACTTCACCTTTGGCTGATACCTCTGTATCTATCTCCACAACACTACCAGGTGACCTCTTTTCCACCTCTGCTTTGAAGTTGTAAAGCATCCTAAATGTATTTTCCCAATCACCATATAAGTTTTTCATTGTCCTTTGTTTTGCCTTCCACACTGTGGTATATTTCAGTTTAATGGGGTACATCTTTTCCAAGTCTACTTTGAGTTTCTTGGCAGTAGTGTTTGGTGTTTTGGCTAAAATTGGGGTGATCTTTTCTGCAACCCAAAGTTGTGATGTCATGGTTGATACTCTCTGTGAACTTGTAATACAAGTATGTTGATTGGGGATTTGGTTAACCCTGACAGTACTTCCATCAGGTTGCAGTCTAGCAGATATGTACCACTTGCAAGGCTTGACACTACCATCAAATCCTCTGCACCTCGCATAAAACTTCTTTCTATCAGTCCAAACAGTCTTGGCATCAAACTCATGTTTCACTGCATAAGTCTTGAAACACATCCTAAACTCCTTCATGCTTGGGAAGAACTTGCCTACTTCAATGACAGGGTTTTCTTTGTCATACACATGCACCAGCTCATCATCATGTGCATCATCTACTTCATCTGCAGCTTGTTCCATCAATTGTCCATCTACATCTTCATCAACATTAGCAGGCAAACTAGATTCTCCCCTCTCCTGCTTATCTCTGTCATCGACTGGAATGCCAAAAAGTTTGGCCATCTCAATGTCAGGCATTGGTGCAATGACCAAATCAGTAGGCTCATCTAATTCAACTACATTCCAATCAACAGTTGCTGCAGTTTCAGTTTCAATTCCAGTCACCTGTCCCTCTTCGGCTATTACTGTAAGTTCAGTACACATGGGAATCAATGGCCTCTGTGTAGCCCAATCATCATCTACCATCTGCGCAGCCAATTGTGATGGCACATATCCAACCTTCGAAAAAATATTCAGATCAACCAGCTCAGCAAAAAAATTAGCTCGTTTGCTTGTCCAGCCGTTTTGCCGATCGATTTCATCAACAATCTGTTCACCATCTTCCATTCTCACATACTCTCCTTTCCAATCATCAAAACGCAACAGTGATACTTCTTGCTCTGGACCCCAAACAACATTCTCCCCAATTTTTTCCACCCATTTCTTCACTGCCTTCTCTCCCATGTTCTGTAGAACTTGTGGATCAATCTCTGTAAACTCAACCTCCCATTTAACAATTGTGTCTCTCTCAATGTTCTGAATGCTACCATCAACTAATTTTGCCTTTGATGGAAAGAAATTGACCGTCAATTCGAAGGTCCGAGCGGCAGCATCCCCTCTGTCAGTGGCGGACAGTGTGAGCCCGTGAGAAAGAGCAGACTAGGCCCTAATTGCATGCAAAATTGGATCAGAGAGAGGAGCATTACCTATTCGAAGTTGAATCTGGGGGCTCCATCTCAGTATGCCCACGGGCTCCCCTCACAACCTATCAATTCAACAAGCGAAAACAGAGGAAACGAGTTGAGATCTACGGGGCCGAGAGAGGAACGGGAGGGGGACTAGGGTTTTCACTCACCATTTTTTGAGGACGAAGGCTCCGCCGCCGTTGAGAACGAGGGCTCCGCCGTCGCCGTTGAGAACGCAAGATCCGCCGCCACCGGAGAAGAAGGGGGGAGGGGGCAGAGTGGCGGGTCCGGCACGGTCGGGCGGCAGGGCACGGTCAGCTGTTTTGAGGAGCAATTAAGTTGGACCCACATGTCCTAACATAAACGGGCTTGGTTGACGACCAATTTAACCACATTTAACACCCCATGTGGCCCTGGGCTATTTACCTGCTTAAATGTGTCGCACCACAGCCATTCGCTCAAACAACGTCGCACTCAAGCAAATTCACATCAAACACATCGCACAGGAGCTATTGGCCCCTGAAGGTCAGGTTGTCGGAATGCGCTATGGTCAGCACGCAGCTTGGCCCGGCCACGCGCGTGCACTCCTTGCGGAACACCCGCTCGACGCCGGCCTCGTCCTTGAAGGACCGGCCGCCCGTGCGGAAGAGAATGGTGACGCGGAGGTTTGTAGTTTTGTTGCCGGCTCCGGGCGCGTCGGCGACGCTGCACTTTGCCCTGGCCTTGCACCGGATGAAGTCGAACGCCTCTAGGAGCCTCTCCGTGCTCATACCGGCCAGGTTTCTCCTGGACACCACGGCCTCCTCGAAGCACACCGGGGCGGGGCCAAACTCCTCCACGGCCACCGGCGCGCCGGTAGCCCCCTCAACTAGCGACATCAGCCAACCGCTCATCCCGGACCTAACCTCGCCATGGTGGAAGAGGGCCCATCTTGCCGGGGCGGGACGGCACCCGCGCCTCGCGTGCCACGACACCAGAGGGACCAGCGCTGTGAGCCCGTGCCACATATTCGAGTGGTCGTAGAAGGTCTCGGACAAGAGAGCAAGGCCGGGCCGGAGCTCCGCGCCGCGGGGGAGCGCGCCTGGCCACGCCAGCGCATAGGCATTCTTGGTGCCGTCGTGACGCGAGGGGGCCGCTAGGCAGAGGAGGCGGCCCGCGGTGGCAGCGGACGGAAACTGAAGGTTCCTCGCCTCGCCCGGAGGCTCGGAGGTGTCGTTCAGGGTGCTGATGAACCACGTGTCGGCGCGCTCACGGGTGTCCTTGAGCGGGAGGAAGGTGGCCGACGCACGGAGGCGGTCATCGACGCCATTGCCGAGCCTGCTGGCGCATTGCACGGCGAGGGTGTCCAGGTGAAGGTAGAAAAAGATGGTGAGCAGGACGGGAGGGGTGAGGTAGAGCACCTTCCTCGTGAGACGGCTTTGGCTCGTGGTGGTGGACTTCATGGTGGGTTGACGAGCAGAGTGCCCGTGCATGCGAGCAACGGGCATGCATTTATGGGGGCTGTGATGGGAAGACTCACCCATTGACCTCAGGATACTTCTATCCTGCATGTATATTCTACTGAAAGTGAAATTTTGATGCTGCCACAAGCCAAAGGGATTTATATTAGTGGTGTACGTGCTACTTCTAGCTTCACATTTCCTCTTTTAAATACTGCCTAAGGGCTTGTTCGATTAATCCCTCCCACAAGGGGATTCGAGAGATCTCAGTTCCAAACCCTGGTTATTAATTTATAAAAAGTCAATACTAAGGAACCGAACAAGGCCTAATTGATTTTGGCATATACTGTAAAAGTTGGTCATAATCTGAAGAAAAGATGTATATATATCCAAAATCAGATCCTTCATCGAGCAGCTAAACCATACCCTCCCAACTACTGAAAGGGCTCATGGACACACCTCGATCGTCAAGTTGAAGGTCTTTCTAGTTTTTCCTCTGAAAAATGAATTAAATGGGTGCTCATCGAAAAAGAAATGGTTGGTTGACAAGTTAACAAGTACACTGCACATAACTATGCTAGCTGTCACTGGAAATATCATGTCAATTACTCCCTCCGTTCATAAATATAAGTCTTTTTCACTATAGACTAATGTAGTTTATATTGAAATCTCTAAAAAAGACTTATGTTTAGGAACAGGGGGAGTAGAAGTCACAGACTATGATCATTTTAGGAGAAAAAATTGTGTGGCCATGCAAGTGCTCATCTCAGTGCATATACAGTGGAACAAATGAATGAACCTGGTGCCTAAGGTATTATACATCCAGATTATTTTACATCCAGATTCGCCTTTCTTTAATGCATGTTTTTAGATTTGATTGTCAATTTAACCTAGCTAATAATTTATGACTGATATGGCATAGAAGTGGCACTTACTTGTAAACACTTCCGAACTGTCTCACTTTTGTGTCTTACAACTTACAACTGGTTACTTCAATTATTACCGAGCTAGCTAAATTAAGTACAGAATCAACCTACACCAACAAAATAAAGCTACTTGAACCCAAGAACATCAAGGCCAGCTGGGCAGGGTGTTTGACTGGTAAAAGGGATGAACACCCCGGAGTAGCAGCAAAGCGAAATAGAGAGAGACTTGGTCAGACCTAGCAGCTACGGACGGAGTAGCAGCAAAGCGAAGTGAAGCCGGGGGTTCTCAAATTCAGAGAGGTCGAACAGATACATACATAATGCCACCCCCACCAGTGTTGCCCTTGGTCGACAGGAAGGAAATCGACCGGGCTTTAATGGCAAGCAAAGCGATCGCCCTTAGATTCTAGCTAGCCTATCAGAGGAGTAGAGGTTGACTTGTGGTGGATAAACATGTGCATGAGTTTTGTGGTAGTAAACTCCTATTGCGTGCTGAGATAAAGCGTAGTGTGGGAAGCAAGCAATTTGCTCTAAGTCCAGTCAACTAGAGTATTAAATTTTCAGGTTAGTTAATAAGGAGTGCTTCGACCGTACGCTAGGTAAGTACATCCAGAATGAATGAATGAATGAATATGCAACTAATTCGTAGCATAATTATGTATCTCAAATCTTCAACATGCTCATCGATCTCCCCCTCTCTGTGTGTTTGTTCTAGCACTGATTAAGCATCCGTGTGATATTTATTTCAGATAATTGTACATGCTTGAGAAGATACTTGCATTGCTTAGACAGGCAGAACCTTAGATCTGCACTGCAAGATGAACTTTCTCACGGTGTAAAGGGCCATGGGTCATACATTCTTTTGCAGGTAACAAAGTGAGTGCATTTCTTAGGAAACACATAAGTTGGCTGGTGGGAAGGGGAGGAACTTGATTGATCAACAAGTTTTATTAATTAGCAACCCATGGCAGGTGAGGGCAATATCATCCTGTGCACAGCACCATTTCTTGTTTAGCAGCGTCTCACAGATGGGTGGACCCAGGAACGGGCCATGCCCGACCCGAAATTACGGCAATGGCTCCGAATGAGGTTGTTTTTTCAGTTAATGTTACTATCTTTGAGGTCGTTTCTGCATCAGAGGGCGCTGCTCAAAATTGCATTCGTCCAAGGTGTTGAAGGGGAGCCTTGGCGCAGTGGTAAAGCTACTACCTTGTGACCATGAGGTCATGGGTTCAAGTCCTGGAAACAGCCTCTTACAGAAATGTAGGGAAAGGCTGCGTACTATAGACCCAAAGTGGTCGGACCCTTCCCTGGACCCTGCGCAAGCGGGAGCTACATGCACCAGGTTGCCAAGGTGTTGATTGCGGTGTGAGGTTATCTACAACTTGAGATGCAGGGCCCTTGATTAACTCCCTTATGCTTGAAAAGTCATCATGCCATGCATGCCAGTTCTTGCCCAGCCTTCACTTCGATTTGGCCAATAATTCTGCTTGGGAGCTTAGAAAAAAGTAGTAGAGGACGAGCATACCGGTTTTTAGGCTATATGTTAGTTGATGTGAGCGCATGCATGTCATCTTGTTTCAGATAGCTGGGCTAAGTGTTAACAACATGCATGAGTTGTGTGGTGGCAATGCTGCCTGCTGGCTGCATGCAGGCCAACTGGTGGTAAGTAAACTCCTCTTGCGTGCTGTGAGGTAAAGCGTGGTGTGGGAAGCAAACAATGTACCGGTCAACCGGAGTATTGATTGATTTTTCAGGTTAGTTAATCAGGAGTGTGCTTCAACATACGCTAAGTAAGTAGTACATCCAGAATGAATGGATATGCGACTAATCCTTTGCGTAATTCTGGATTGTACCAGTACTAACCATGTATCTCGAATCCTCAACATGCTCATCGATCTCCCCCTCTCTGCATGTTTGTGCTACTACTGATTAAGCTCCTAGCAAAGCATATATGTTGTCAGCTAGAGCAAGCATGTGATCTTTGTTTCAGATAATTGTAGTACGTGTTCAAGATGATACTTATGCATTGCTTAAACAGGCAGAATCTGGATCTGCACTGTAAATTGAACTTTCTCACGGTGCAAGGGCGATGAGTCATACTCCCTCCATTCCCTTATACAAGGCCACAAACTCAAATTACAGGTACCGAGGCAAAATTTAATGACTACTTTGCAAGTCCATTTTTCCTTTTGTTAAGCGGGATCATTAATACGCCCACATGCATGCAAGGAAGGAATTACAAGGAAGTAGCACATTATCATTATGACAACATGCATGCAAGTATTAAAATAGTTGGTAGTACGAGAAAACATCATTAATTTTTGCCTCGATTACAGTTAGTGGCCTTATATAGATGCAAATTGTATTTTTCATAGTGGCCTTGTATAAGGAAATGGATTTGCAGGTAACAAAGTGAACGCATTTCTCAGGAACAAAGGTTGGCTGGTGGGAAGGGGGGCTTGATTGATCGGCAAGTTTAATCAGCAACCAGGGTATATCATCCTGTCAACAGCACCATTTCTTGTTGAGCAGCATCTCACGGACAGGTGGACCCAGGAATGGGGCTGGACGACCCAAAATTACGGCAACAGGTCAGAACTAGGTTGTTTTTCAGTTACCGTTATCTTTTAGGTCGTTTCTGCATCAGAGGCGCTGCTTAAAATTGTATTCGTTCAAGGTTCTGATCGGTTGCAGTGTGAGGTTATCTACAACTTGGTGCAGGGCCCTTGATTAATTCCCTTATGCTTGAAAAAATCATCATGCCATTGCCATGCCAGTTCTGTTGCCCAATATTCACTTCGATTTGGCCGATTAATTCTGCTGGGGAGCTTAGACCAAAGTAGCAGATGACGAGCTTATTGGTTTTTAGGCTATATATGTTAGTTGCGTGTGATCTTGTTTCAGATAATTGTACTAGGTGTTAACAACAGCACCTGTCTTTCCTCCTCCCCAAGAAAAGTCTTGTTCCTCCTCCCGCCGGCGCCTGCCTTTGGGCCGTCGAGGTGCAGAGGGTC
>NC_041386.1:598915741-598921358 GCF_002162155.2 Triticum dicoccoides | reverse complement strand
CGCGTGCTCTTTTTTTTAATAGGTTCGGTGTCTTGGTTGGGCCTGGACCATGGAATATCCATCAGTAGGAATAATGCCTCCCATGTTCGATCCCCGTCTCGATGATTCGTCTAGCGTCATCGGAGGGTGTGTAGAGGTGTCCCCACCGGATCTCGCGAGATTCGGTCGGCGCTTGTCTTCGGCGGATCTGTTTGGATCCAGTTTTCTTCTGTATGGTTACACGTTTGATCCTTCCGATCTACGACTCTCTTCATCGGTGATGGTTGCGCTGGTCCCTTGTGCACATAGCACGACGACTTCCTAACTGTCTATCACAACAAGGTTTACCCGGCTCCCGTGAGGAAGGGATGATGGCGGTGGCGCGCCTCACATTCGGCTCGCTCCAGTGCTTGTAGCCATTATTAGATGGTCAATGAACCTGATTGTAATCTTTATTATCTTTGTGAGAAAGCTCAGGCGGCTGCTCTATGAGGAGGTTCATGCTTGTTAACTTACACTTACTTTTAGCACTTCTCTACCAGTTCTCTCTCATCATGGGCCAAGCAGTTCTCTCTCAGAGATAAGAATATCCTGCTCTTAGCACCGGTTTTCACTTTGTGTAGCAGCTTCTTCTTCTTCTGTCTACTCAAACACTGCATCCATGAGGACCAAGTTTTGATCAATCTTCATTGTATTGGTATGGTTGATTATGAATATAATAGATCAAAAATTTCTCTCGGTAAAAAAAAGTAAGATGCTTATTGCTTAGACAGGCAGGCTGCCTGCTCTGAGTTGAATCTAGTTTGGCTGGGCATTGGTCGGTGTGGTTGAACTTTCTCATGGTGCATGAACTAGTATGAAACAAGAGCCGACACAATGACAGATTTGTTTTTATTACTTTGTGCATTAAAACAGTTGGCAACTTAGAGCTTGGTATGCCAAAGCTACGGTTTCTTTCAACTAAGCATATATGAGTAGGAAAAATCTTGTTCAAGCACACACATAAGAAGGTGAAATTCATTTGATTTTAGAATTTGGTTTCTTTTCATGACCAATATCCAAAATACTGAACATAAAGCCTTTTTTTATTTCTCGAACTTGATATGTGACAAAATTTGATTGGGCTAAACAAGTAATAGTACAATGACATGAGGAGCTAGCGCAGAGATAGATACATGTTGTGCATGTACTGTAGTAATTCAGAGACTCGATATCACAAATGTTCAAATGGCCTTTTATTTTATCTTTCCCTCGCCTATCCCTCGGTGGCCAGGGCAGGCAAACTCTCCCCTTGAGGCTTGGCTGGCGAGGCCGTGGATTCGACGACAGCCAAGGGTCGGAAGTAGAAGCCGATGGCGTGGAGGTAGTCTTCGGCGCGGCAGAACATGCCGACGAGGCTGCCGCCGTCGAGCACGGGCAAGCTGTGGTGCACGCCGTCCCCTCTGCCGAAGGGGCCGTAGGTGGCCCCCTGGTTGGTCACAAACTTGAGCGAGGTGACGCAGTCCTCGATTTCCTTGAACTAGAACGGGCCCACCGACCAGGCGACCTGGGTTACGTACTCCGTGGGCCCAAGGATCTCTTGATTATGAATCATTTGACACATGCGAACCATGCCTCATGGGTAAAATGACCAAGACTCCGTTCTCAGGAACAATGGAGCGAGCAACCAACTTATTGGAAATCATACATACTGATGTGTGCGGTCCAATGAGTGTTGAGGCTCGCGGTGGTTATCGTTATGTTCTCACCCTCACTGATGACTTGAGTAGATATGGATATGTCTACTTAATGAAATACAAGTCTGAGACCTTTGAAAGGTTCAAGGAATTTCAAAGTGAGGTTGAGAATCAACGTGACAGGAAAATCAAGTTCCTGTGATCAGATCGTGGAGGAGAATACTTGAGTCACGAATTTGGCACACACTTAAGAAAATGTGGAATAGTTTCACAACTCACGCCGCCTGGAACACCTCAGCGTAATGGTGTGTCCGAACGTCATAATCGCACTCTATTAGATATGGTGCGATCTATGATGTCTCTTACCGATTTACCGCTATCTTTTTGGGGCTATGCTTTAGAGACTGTCGCATTCACTTTAAATAGGGCTCCGTCAAAATCCGTTGAGACTACACCGTTTGAGTTATGGTTTGGGAAGAAACCTAAGCTGTCGTTTCTAAAAGTTTGGGGATGCGATGCTTATGTCAAGAAACTTCAACTTGAAAAGCTCGAACCCAAGTTGGAAAAATGTGTCTTCATAGGATACCCTAAAGAAACTATTGGGTATACCTTCTACCTCAGATCCGAAGGCAAGATCTTTGTTGCCAAGAATGGATCCTTTCTAGAGAAGGAGTTTCTCTCGAAAGAAGTAAGTGGGAGGAAAGTAGAACTTGATGAAGTATTACCTCTTGAACCGGAAAATGGCGCAACTCAAGAAAATGTTCCTGAGGTGCCTGCACCGACTAGAGAGGAAGTTAATGATGATGATCATGAAACTTCAGATCAAGTTGCTACTGAACTTCGTAGGTCCACAAGGACACGTTCCGCACCAGAGTGGTACGGCAACCCTGTCTTGGAAATCATGTTGTTAGACAACGCTGAACCTTCGAACTATGAAGAAGCGATGGCGGGCCCAGATTCCAATAAATGGCTGGAAGCCATGAAATCCGAGATAGGATCCATGTATGAAAATGAAGTGTGGACTTTGACTGACTTGCCCGTTGAGCGGCGAGCCATAGAAAATAAATGGATCTTTAAGAAGAAGACAGACGCGGATGGTAATGTGACCATCTATAAAGCTTGGCTTGTCGCTAAGGGTTATCGACAAGTTCAAGGGGTTGACTACGATGAGACTTTCTCACCAGTAGCGAAGCTGAAGTCCGTCCGAATCATGTTAGCAATTGCCGCATTCTATGATTATGAGATATGGCAAATGGACGTCAAAACGGCATTCCTTAATGGTTACCTTAAGGAAGAATTGTATATGATGCAGTCGAAAGGTTTTGTCGATCCTAAGAATGCTGACAAGGTGTGCAAGCTCCAACGCTCGATTTATGGGCTGGTGCAAGCATCTCGGAGTTGGAACATTCACTTTGATGAGATGATCAAAGCGTTTGAGTTTATGCAGACTTATGGAGAAGCCTGTGTTTACAAGAAAGTGAGTGGGAGCTCTGTAGCATTTCTCATATTATATGTAGATGACATACTTTTGATGGGAAATGATATAGAGCTTTTGGACAGCATTAAGGCCTACTTGAATAAGAGTTTTTCAATGAAGGACCTTGGAGAAGCTGCTTATATATTAGGCATCAAGATCTATAGAGATAGATCAAGACGCCTCATAGGTCTTTCACAAAGCACATACCTTGATAAGATATTGAAGAAGTTCAATATGGATCAGTCTAAGAAGGGGTTCTTGCCTATGTTGCAAGGTGTGAAATTGAGTTCAGCTCAATGTCCGACCACGGCAGAAGATATAGAAGAGATGAGTTTCATCCCCTATGCCTCAGCCATAGGTTCTATTATGTATGCCATGATGTGTACCAGACCTGATGTAAACCTTGCCGTAAGTTTGGTAGGTAGGTACCAAAGTAATCCCATCAAGGAACACTGGACAGCGGTCAAGAATATCCTGAAGTACCTGAAAAGGACTAAGGAAATGTTTCTCGTTTATGGAGGTGATGAAGAGCTCGTCGTAAAGGGTTACGTCGACGCTAGCTTCGACACAGATCTGGATGACTCTAAGTCACAAACCGGATACGTGTATATTTTGAATGGCGGGGCAGTAAGCTGGTGCAGTTGCAAGCAGAGCGTCGTGGCGGGATCTACATGTGAAGCGGAGTACATGGCAGCCTCAGAGGCAGCGCATGAAGCAATTTGGGTGAAGGAGTTCATCACCGACCTAGGAGTCATACCCAATGCGTCGGGGCCGATCAAACTCTTCTGTGACAACACTGGAGCTATTGCACTTGCCAAGGAGCCCAGGTTTCACAAGAAGACAAGGCACATCAAGCGTCGCTTCAACTCCATTCGTGAAAATGTTCAAGATGGAGACATGGATATTTGTAAAGTACATACGGACCTGAATGTAGCAGATCCATTGACTAAACCTCTCCCTAGAGCAAAACATGATCAACACCAGAATTCCATGGGTGTTCGATTCATCACAATGTAACTAGATTATTGACTCTAGTGCAAGTGGGAGACTGTTGAAAATATGCCCTAGAGGCAATAATAAAAGGATTATTATTATATTTCCTTGTTCATGATAATTGTCTTTTATTCATGCTATAATTGTATTATCCGGAAATCGTAATACATATGTGAATACATAGACACCAACATGTCCCTAGTAAGCCTCTAGTTGACTAGCTCGTTGATCAACAGATAGTCATGGTTTCCTGACTATGGACATTGGATGTCATTGATAACGAGATCACATCATTAGGAGAATGATGTGATGGACAAGACCCAATCCTAAACATAGCACAAGATCGTATAGTTCGTTTGCTAGAGTTTTTCCAATGTCAAGTATCTTTTCCTTAGACCATGAGATCGTGTAACTCCCGGATGCCGTAGGACTGCTTTGGGTGTACCAAACGTCACGACGTAACTGGGTGACTATAAAGATATACTATGGGTATCTCCGAAAGTGTCTGTTGGGTTGACACGGATCAAGACTAGGATTTGTCACTCCGTATAACGGAGAGGTATCTCTGGGCCCACTCGGTAATGCATCATCATAATGAGCTTAAAGTGACCAAGTGTCTGGTCACGGGATTATGCATTATGGTACGAGTAAAGTGACTTGCCGATAACGAGATTGAACGAGGTATTGGGATACCGACGATCGAATCTCGGGCAAGTAACGTACCGATTGACAAAGGGAATTGTATACGGGGTTACTTGAATCCTCGACATCGTGGTTCATCCGATGAGATCATCGAGGAGCATGTGGGAGCCAACATGGGTATCTAGATCCCGCTGTTGGTTATTGACCGGAGAGCCATCTCGGTCATGTCTACATGTCTCCTGAACCCGTAGGGTCTACACACTTAAGGTTCGGTGACGCTAGGGTTGTAGATAGAGATATAATATGCACTAACCCGAAAGTTGTTCGGAGTCCCGGATGAGATCCAGGACGTCACGAGGAGTTCCGGAATGGTCCGGAGGTGAAGAATTATATATAGGAAGTGCAGTTTCGGCCATCGGGAGAGTTTCGGGGGTCACCGGTATTGTACCGGGACCACCGAAAGGGTCCCGGGGGTCCACCGGGTGGGGCCACCCATCCCGGAGGGCCCCATGGGCCAAAGTGGGGAGGGGAACCAGCCCATAGTGGGCTGGTGCGCCCCGCTTGGCCCACCCCATGCGCCTAGGGTTGGGAACCCTAGGGTGGGGGGCGCCCCACCTGGCTTGGGGGGCACTCCACCCCTTGGCCGCCGCCCCCCCCCCCCTAGGAGATCCCATCTCCTAGGGCCAGCGCCCCCCTTAGGGGAGCCTATATAAAGGGGGGGGAGGGAGGGGCAGCCGGACCCTTGAGTCTTGGCGCCTCCCTCTCCCCTGCTACACCTCTCCCTCTCGCAGTAGAACGGCGAAGCCCTGCTGCGGTGACCCCTGCATCCACCACCACGCCGTTGTGCTGC
>NC_041386.1:598904189-598915376 GCF_002162155.2 Triticum dicoccoides | reverse complement strand
GCTGACCGTACGTGTGTTGAACACGGAGGTGCCGTCCGTTCGGCGCTAGGATCTCCGGTGATTTGGATCACGTCGAGTACGACTTCCTCATCCCCGTTCTTTGAACGCTTCCGCGCGTGATCTACAAAGGTATGTAGATGCAATCCGATCACTCGTTGCTAGATGAACTCATAGATGGATCTTGGTGAAACCGTAGGAAAATTTTTGTTTTCTGCAACGTTCCCCAACACGAATATGTTCTGAATACATGATCATTTTTATAATAATGAACATTCTTTTAGAAATTGTGATTTTTTTAGAATATGCGAACATCTTTTAAAAATCACAAAAAAATTATGATTTCTCATTTTTTTTTCCAAAACTCACAACTTTTTGAAAATTTAAAAATTATGACCTAATTTTAAGGAAGAAAAACAAATAAATAAATGAGAAGAACAAAAGGCAAAAAATGAAATGAAAACAACAGGGGGCGTCACTGCTCGCACATGGGCCGGCTCATGAACGTATGCAGGGAGGTTGAATGGCGCTTGCTAAAAGAGAAAATCACAGATAAAAGGAAGAGAGACTGGGGTATTAGCCATTCCGATGCCTCGGCGCCCTTGTGATATATGAGAGTATCACGATATAAGAAACGGATCGGAAAGAAAAAAAGGAATCATTTTCCTCACTTATGGGCGACATAGTTAGTAATTTATAGCAACTTCGATGGTAATTTTCGGACAGTGGGCAGAAGCACCGATGACTTTATTATTAGTAGGTATAGGTATAGACATGGCGTGCGACTTTGCTTCATGATTTTAATGAAGCACAGATAAATGGAAGCATGTTCGTCGGCAATGCATTTTAGTGGCTCATGTTTTGGCCAACTCTTGTAGGAATTCTGGTTTGTTTTCTGTTTTGCAATGTAATTTAGTGGCCCATGTTTTGGCCAACTCTTGTAAGAATTCTGGTATGTTTTCTGTTTCGCACTCTACTCCGAATTGTATCATCAAGACCTTCTATGACTTCATTATGGCTTTATTACTTAATTAGTTAATCAATGAAATGCCAACGTTTCTTAGAAAAAACGGTGGGACCTAAATTGACACCCACGCTACGTAGCTACTCCCGGGGCGTACCTTTGATGTGACACCCCAAAACACCATTCGTTTCAAAATATTTGCCTGGTACATTATCATTTATGCATTTCCTGGTGAAGAATTGCATCAAACTGCAAGGACACTCATTTGAAACCAAAACTAACAAAGCAAGCAACTCCAACAAAATTCACCGGAAAAACCACGCATTGCATACTTTCAAAGGGACCAAACCGCATCATCCAAGATGCCCCTCTCGTTAACCACCAACATACCAGACCAACCACAGGTAGCAAAAACAACTTGCGCTACAGACCACCACCATCATCATCATCATCATCTCAAGTCTCAGATTCTGTGGAAGCAGCTAACAAGGCAAAGGAAAGGCTGTTCGGCGACATCGGAAACTTATTATCATCATCATCATCATCGCGCAGGTCCATGTGCAGTAAGGAAGTAAAAAACCAGGGCAGGACAGGCCAATCAGTCGACGACCTCCTCCGTCTTCTTGGGCTTGGACAGGAGGTACCAGCCCAGGGCGCTCAGGCCGGCGAGGGTGCCAGCCAGCACGGCGTAGTTCCTGTTCTTGTCGGTTGACGTGCCTGCTGCGGACGCCGACGCGGTCGAAGCGGCGCCTCCAGTGTTCACGTCGCCTGCTGCAGCGCTTGGGGTGGACGGAGCTTGCTCTCCAGTGCTGGGACCCTGCTGGAATTTAATGCTCTTGTCAGTAAGTTTCACCAACCACACAGAATATATACACTAGTGCACAGTTTCAAAATCAAACACATCCAAAAGGATACTACTCCCTCCGTCCCATAATGTAAGACATTTTTTGACACTACTGTAGTGTTGAAAAACGTCTTCCATTATGGGACGGAGGGAGTAGTTTGCTATACAAAGCAACGCAGGAATTCTCTTGTCAGCTTCATGACACAGACACAACTAGTGCATCTAAACTTAGAAAGCTAGCACATTGGACATATATAACTTTGCCAACAAGTATGCTAATTTGCTGTACACAACATCAAAAGACTTTACATCTCTTGTCAGTTTCACAACCAACACAGAACATATACAGTAGTGCATCTTAACTTAGAAAGCTAAATCACATGTATCCCCAGTGGACATATATAACTTTGTTAATAAGGATGCTAATAAATTGTGCATGACATCACAAGCCTTTAAATCTCTAGTCAGATCCATGAACCACGCAGAGCACATACAAACAGGTAATGCATTTCAACTTAGGAAGCTAAAACATACATATCCATTTGGCATATATAATTTTGTAGAGAAGGATGCTAATTTGCTGTACATGGCAACATGAGCAGACAAACATCATGGAAATATAACATCAACAACCAATGCCCAGTTGAGAGGTTCAAGCAATTGTGTGTTCACATACCTTGCGTGCGAGCTTCTCCCGCTTCTCTTGCTCCATTTTCTGCATAAACAGACCAGAAATAGGTCATCAGACATGTTATGAAGCATTAACAAAGCATCAACACATACACAGAAGACCACTTATGCCAACACTATAGCTTTATATTAACAAAGCATCAGCACATACACAGAAGACCACTTATGCCAACACTATAGCTTTATATTAACAAAGCGTCAACACATGTACAAAAGACCACTTATCCCAACAGTATGGCTCATATCAGACTCAAAGAGTTAGAAACAGGAAAAACTGGTGCTTCTGGATTTCCTGACTAATTTCAAGTGTTCATAGTTGAACTTGTACTATGGATGAGCCTAGTGCTTCATTCGTCAACTGAACAGAGATAACAGGGCATAACACCATATAGAAATTGATACATACACATATATTAGCATACATACTACAGTCCAAGCAATAATGATTACAGCTGAAAGACTACAACTAGGAATCCTAGGGACTGAGATAAACATTTTATTGTTCAAGACTGCAACTGGAAGCAGCTAATAAGGTAAGAGATCCAATTCAATGCTTATGATTATATATGTAAGACAAGCATTATCTGAAGCAATGGGTGCATCAAGCAACGGTTAATTAATGTGCTGCAGAAAGAAATATCAATTATGTCTACCCGTACAACTGTTATCCAGGATTCCTAGCTGAATTCTACTTCTGATAAGTCTAGTGCTTCATCTGTCAACTCAACACAGGATATACAATGGCATACATATATAACTACAATGTGAACATGGTAATTTCCGAACAATGTCACTGCTGAGTATAAACAATTTAACTACCAATAAGGTAACAGTTCTAGTTCAATGATTGCATATGACAAGACAAGCATTATTTGAAACAATGAGGTGTTTTATCAAGCATATGGTTTCTATTAGTGTTCTGCAGAAATAATGAAGTAACAATGGTTCTCAGGAGACTAAACAGAAAACACACAAAAGAAGCAAAATAACAATGGTTCTCAAGAGACTAAACAGAAAACACACAAAAGAAGCAACTAGCATAGTGGCAGAATTTTTCTACTCACCGCGAACCTAACCTATAACATAATCATCTAATTATGCATTCCCATGATGAACAATAAAAATGATAAACATAACTGACGAGTTCAGAACAGCCACGGCAAAAATTATAGCCCAACTGGACCACAAAATGAAAGAAAGGAAAAGGGTTCAAGGAACAGGTCACGCAGTGGCGAGAATTAAACACTCCTACACATAGCAGAAGATTCACTTAACCTCAAAAACATAGCACCAACACATATCACGATGCCTACCAGTAGCCAGTGCCTACTGCTAGTTATTTGCAATTCCTATCTGTATACCCAAATATCAATCCCCAATTCCAAGCAAACTAAAACCCATATGGCCATATCATAGCAACCATCAAACGAAGCTTCAATAGTGAAAAAGCATGATGGAACATATAAAATCAGTTCAGAGGCAAGTTTGCAAAGATCCCCATCAGAACAGCTATTGTGTCGGTGGGCATAACTGAGCAACCAAGCTACATCAGAAGGTTCACATGATCACAGAAGGCCAAAATTGACACATACTAGTTGCCAGTGTGTGCTAGTATTATTGCACTTCCATGTGTGCAACCAAAGATCAATCCCCAATTCCGAACACCCTATAACTTGACACCACAGCAACCATCCAACCGAAGCTCCAATAGTAAAAAAGCATGATGAGCAAATAAAATCAGTTCAGAGCCAATGTTCTCAGAGATCCCAAATTCCCCCACTACCCCACCAGAACAGCTATCATGTCAATGTGCATAACTAAGCAACTACCCCGCACTTGTAAGATTCACATAATCACAAAAGGCTAACATTGACAGATTGTTGCCGGTGCATACTAGTACGATTTGCACTCCCTCGAATCAATCCCCACCAGCAAACCACCTAAAACTTGTCACCACAACAACCATCCAATTCGATGAACACATGAGGGTAAGTCCAGTGGGCAAAGATCTCCCCAAATCTACACAAACAGAAGAGGTACACTGCGTCAACGGACATAACCGAGCAACCAACCATGAACCCGAGACATAACGCAAGCAAGCACAACGAGGGCAGCCAACCGGGAACCCTCTGTCCGCAACCTGCGCAGGGCTCAGCACCACCAAACAAATCACCGCCGGTGTTGAACGCCTGCCCTCCATTCAAATCGCCATTCAGCGCGGGGCACGTACCACGAACACCGTCTTCTTCCTGGAAGCACGCGGAATGAAAACGACTACGCGACCGGCGGAAACCCCCCGGCGCCGCCGACCCTACCCTAGCCAAACACGCGCGGGGCCGCATCGCGCCCACGAGGAGCCATCTCGCGCCGGAGCGGGGAAGGGGGGGGATCATACCTTGATATAGACGTTCTCGGCGGCCCGCTCCTCCTCGCTGAGCACCTTGCCGGAGGAGCGGAGCCTGGCCTGCACGAACCGCGCCGCCGCCCTGCCCGGGGCCCTCGTCGCCGCCGCCGCCATCGACATCGCCCTCGCCGCCGGGAGAGAGAGAAAACCCTAGCACTCTCTGGATCCGCTCTCTGGAACACTCTGGAAATGAGATGGCGAGGCGGAAGCGGAGCACGGGGAGGGTATGAGTAGCCCACCGCTCCGTGCCATTTTGCGATCACGCCCCTTAAGACGCGCGTATTTACGCCAGCTTTATCAGTTTCTGCCTCCTTTTTGCACTCTGGTCCAATCCACCAACCTCCGCCCCAAGAAAGGATCTATCCGCCCCCATACAAATTCAAATTCCAAATGGCCTTCCACACACCGCACAGCATTCTCCATCGCAGCAGCCAACGTATAATTTCTTCTCCCGAAAAGCTTGCATCCCCATTCGCGGAGGGGAAAAACCTACATCTTGTCCGTGATAGGGCGTCTTCCCTGGCGCGCCGGAGCGCGTCGGCGTGGCACAGGGCGGCGAGGGAACGGGCGGTCAGCGCGGCTGCTCTAAGTGAGGCCGATGGGTTGTTTAATTTGCTTGGGTGTTGCGTCCTCGAGGTGTTGGGATGGGAAGTTGTGATGTTGCGGGTGATGTGGTGTGGAGGAGGAGCACGTCCTTGCGTCGATGCAATCCTACGATCCTGCCAAACCCATGGTCTGACGCGCTTAGGTGAGCAGTACTTGGTCCATGCAGATGAGGTTCTCCTCTTGTGATACGGTCATAAGGATGTTATTGTGACAATGCTCATAGAACACCCCCCCCCTCACGCAGGTACTTAGCCAATTTTCTATATATTCCATTTAATTATGCCTCCTCGTGACCATAGTGTGCAATATGTCACATGGGTGCTTGGGAGCACAATGTTTGCGTAGGAACTCTTGTCCCCTTCACCCTATTAGTCTGTGATGAGAACACTAGTAAAAACAAAACCTCGCCTTCTTCTTCTTCTTCTTCTTCTTCTTCTTCTTCTTCTTCTTCTTCAGATAGTTGCTCTTCTCCATCGAAAAAACGACATGAGCGTAACTGCTTCAAGAAGATTTCCATACATGTCTTCTCTGTTTTGACAGCACATGGTGGGACCACCTTTTTTGGTGCGCAAAGGTGTGTCAATGTTTAGGGGAATAAGAACACCTCATGGTGGCGTGACACGCCCGGT
This sequence comes from Triticum dicoccoides, assembly GCF_002162155.2. NCBI lineage: Eukaryota > Viridiplantae > Streptophyta > Magnoliopsida > Poales > Poaceae > Triticum > Triticum dicoccoides. Next base: position 598,909,242 of record NC_041386.1, on the reverse strand, counting down.
AAAAAGCAATGAACATGTTTTGAGATACCCTTTATTGTAGGTAGTGTGCTGCCTAGGACAGTAGTTGGTTGTTCATTTTGTTGCTATGTGTCATTGATCGCTTCGACTTGATACTTGGATGCCACGTTTCTAAAAAAAATATGATACTATGTCTTGAGCCCGAGGTGTTACATATTGCAAATGTACTTGGTACACCTTGATATTATATATTTAATTTTTAAAGTCAATAATAATTGACAATCTCCTCATAAACATTTTGTACATACAGATCCGTCTAATTGCTTATACCTAGTCAAACACTAGAAACTCCTAACAAGATATTTCGCTACATGACACACTTTAGAGCTCTCTACCATATTAATTAATAATACTAAATGGGTGCAACGGAGAGAGAGAGAGAGAGGCGCACACAAAGAGACTATTTCTCATGTGATTGAGAAATAAATATTTTGAAGTCAACAATTTTGTATGTTGATTAATTTAGAATTTCATTGTGTTGTCAATTATACTAACTAGGAAATAATAAACATTCTACTCAAAACCATGTGTTTGATAATATATTGTAAATAAGTAAAAGTTTTAGTAAAAATGTTTTAGTTTAAATCGCAAAAGCCCTCTGAGAATTACATTACCAAGATAAAAAAACACCACCACATTTGTTAGTAGGAAATTATGTGGCAATTACAACTTGTTCTAGTGCTTTTGGGCGCAGTTAACTGGTGAGGCAACTCCGTTTGTCATTGGTGGTAGGATCTATATAAGAGTAGAGGTGAAGATTAAGCAGTCATAGTGTGTAACTCTTGAATCTCGAGAATGTAATATGTTGTTTGCGGACCATCTCCTTTGTTACTACTAAGGAAGCATGACAGCAACTTTTATTTTGTTATATGTCATGTGTAACTCGAATCTCAGAATTTGACCTTTTATTTGTGGACCATGTTATTTGTGCTGAATAAAATACATAATCACATTATTTGTTTGTCACATGCATGTGATTCCTTATCATAAGCTGTCGCTGGTCAGCGTGTGACTTTGCATGTCTCAGTTGTTAGCTAAAATTGATTTTGGGTTTTTAGAAAGATTTTGGGTTTCTTATGTGTGTGTTTCTGACTATGCATGTTTTCGTTGGTTAGTGTGTGACTTTGCATCTTGACACAACATGTTTGAATCAACTGGCACCAAGTAGTGACGAAATACCTGCTGCTGTTGATTTCAATTCTTCTGTAGCGAGGCTAGGTGTGCGTGTACAAAATGTGCATAAGAATCTAATTTGGTTAGTATATATACTACATCACTAGTAGAAAAGGGGGCAAAGGTCCAGGCCGGGTCAGCCCATTAGTCCCGGTTCAGTCCAGAACCGGGACCAATGGGGGCATTGGACCCGGTTCGTGAGCCCAGGGGGCCGGTCGGGCCACGTGGGCCATTGGTCCCGGTTCGTCTGGACCTTTCGGTCCCGGTTGGTGGGACGAACCGGGACCAATGGGCCTCACTCCTGGCCCACCACCATTGGTCCTGGTTGGTGGCTTGAACCGGGACCAAAGGCTCCCCTTTAGTCCCGGTTCATGCCACCAACCGGGACCAATGAGGTGCCTATATATACCCCCTCGCGTAAGAGCAGAGCACACTGCTCTGTTTTTTTCTGGCCGAGGGGGAGAGGGCTTGGTGGTGCTCTAGCTCACCTGCTATGCACACAAGGTGTTCGATGGAATGCCCGAGCCACACTACTTAAGCTTTCTCCTCTCCAAGCTCGACCTCCAAGCTCCATTTTTCTCAATATTTGTCTAGGTTTAGCGGTCCGTCACGCCCCGTCCCCGTCTTCACCGTCGTCGATCACCCGCGCCGAGCTCATCACCGGCACCACCGTGGCAAGCCTCTTGTTCTTATCTTCTTTCTGAAAGGAAAAAGTATTCTTACTTGTATGTTTACATAGATACTTGTATTATTTTCTTACTTTTATTATTGCATCTTATATAGTGCGATGGTTTTGGTATCCGTCCCCATCGGCCCTCGTCCTGTCTATGATTCGGATGTGGTATATATATTATCTTTATAACTATTGGTTCATTTATTGTTTATGAAAATTATGCCGACCAACGTGACATAGATTTTATTTATGTAGGATGTATATGAATCGGAAATTCCAACCGACCCTATTGTCGAGAGGTTAAATTTAGTTGAAGAAGAAAACAATTTGTTGAAGGAAAAAATAAAAAAAATGAGGAGGAGAAGATGATATTGCAGTTGCATGTTGCGGATGTCGTCGATGATCACAAGATCAAGATGGATGCAATGGGCTTGAAGATTAGAAAGATTAGAAAATATGCCATTCATAACGAGGCTTGGTATCATTATGCCATTGGATCAATTGTTACCTTGGTTGCGATTATGATTGCATTTGTTTTCGCATTGAAATGTTTTACATAGTTTCAATGTATGGTTTAATTAATTAGATGCTCTGGAGAGCTATATGTTGTTAGATGAGAACTATGTATGTACTTTGGTTTTAATGTGATGATGAACTTCTATTAATTTGGACACTTAATTTTATATAATGCACGCAGATGAACCGGCAATGGATGTACGATGACAGACACACCTCCGAGTACATTAAGGGCGTGCATGAGTTTCTCGATGCGGCTGAGGCAAACAAGCAGAATGGTTTTATGTGTTGTCCATGCACTGAATGTGGGAATACGAGGTCTTACTCTAACCGGAAAATCATTCACTCCCACTTGCTTTACAAGGGTTTCATGCCACACTATAATGTTTGGACGAGGCACGGAGAAATAGGGGTTATGATGGAAGACAGCGAAGAAGAAGAGTACGATGACAACTATGTGCCCCCTGAATACGGTGATGCTGCAAAGGGGGGAGCTGGTGAAGATCAAGAGGAACCAGACGATGTGCCCAATGATGCTGCAATGGGTGAAGCCGCTGAAAATCAAGAGGAACCAGACGATGTGCCCGATGATGATGATCTCTGCCGGGTCATTGTCGATGCAAGGACGCAATGCGAAAGTCAAAAGGAGAAGCTGAAGTTCGATCGCATGTTAGAGGATCACAAAAAAGGGTTGTACCCCAAATGCGAAGATGGCAACATAAAGCTCGGTACCGTACTGGAATTGCTGCAGTGGAAGGCAGAGAATGTTTTGCCTGACAAAGGATTTGAGAAGCTACTGAAAGTATTGAAGAAGAAGCTTCCAAAGAATAACGAATTGCCCGAGCGTACATACGCAGCAAAGAAGGTCGTATGCCCTCTAGGATTGGAGGTGGAGAAGATACATGCATGCCCTAATGACTGCATCCTCTACCGCAGTGCATACAAGGATCTGAACGCATGCCCGGTATGCGGTGCATTGCGGTATAAGATCAGACGAGATGACCCTGGTGATGTTGACGGCGAGCCCCCCAGGAAGAGGGTTCCTGCGAAGGTGATGTGGTATGCTCCTATAATACCACGGTTGAAACGTCTGTTCAGAAAAGAAGAGCATGCCAAGTTGATGCGATGGCACAGTGAGGACCGTAAGAAAGACGGGAAGTTAAGAGCACCCGTTGACGGGTCGCAGTGGAGAAAAATCGAGAGAAAGTACTGGGATGAGTTTGCAAAGGACCCAAGGAACGTATGGTTTGCTTTAAGCGCAGATGGCATTAATCCTTTTGGGGAGCAGAGCAGCAATCACAGCACCTGGCCCGTGACTCTATGTATGTATAACCTTCCTCCTTGGATGTGCATGAAGTGGAAGTTCATTATGATGCCAGTTGTCATCCAAGGCCCTAAGCAACCCGGCAACGACATTTATGTGTACCTAAGGCCATTAGTTGAAAAACTTTTACAGTTGTGGAATGGAAACGGTGTACGTACGTGGGATGAGCACAGACGGGAGGAATTTAACCTAAAGGCGTTGCTGTTTGTGACCATCAACGATTGGCCCGCTCTCAGTAACCTTTCAGGACAGACAAACAAAGGATACCACGCATGCACGCACTGTTTAGATGACACTAAAAGTATATACCTGGACAAATGCAGGAAGAATGTGTACCTGGGCCATCGTCGATTTCTTCCGACCAACCATCAATGTCGAAAGAAAGGCAAATATTTCAAAGGCGAGGCAGATCACCGGAAGAAGCCCGCCATGCGTACCGGTGATCACGTATTTGCTATGGTCAATGATTTACACGTAATCTTTGGAAAGGGTCCCGGCGGACTAGCTGTTCCGAATGATGCTAAGGGACACGCACCCATGTGGAAGAAGAAATCTATATTTTGGGACCTACTGTAACACCCCGGATATGATTTTCCCAATATGTAATCCAACTCTTGCCATTTCCGGCGTTAAGTTATTTTATTTTCTCGGGTTCAGGTTTTTGTCTCCGTGTGTTGTTGTCATTGTCATGCATCTCATATCATGTCATCATGTGCATTGCATTTGCATACGTGTTCGTCTCATGCATTCGAGCATTTTCCCCGTTGTCCGTTTTGCATTCCGGCGCTCCGTTCTCCTTCGGTGGTCATTCCTACCTTTATTTCGTGTGTGGGGATTAAACATTTCCGGATTGGACCGAGACTTGCCAAGCGGCCTTGGTTTACTACCGGTAGACCGCCTGTCAAGTTTCGTACCATTTGGACTTCGTTTGATGCTCCAACGGTTAACCGAGGGACCGCGAAGGCCTCGTGTGTGTTGCAGCCCAACACACTTCCAATTTGGCCCAAAACCTACCAAAACTCTCTCCATCATCTAGAGCGTTCGATCACGATCGCGTGGCCGAAAACCGCACCTCATTCGGACACTCCTACCTCCCTCTATGCCTATATATACACACCCCCTCTGAAATCCTGGGTCATTCCACCCCTAACCTAGCTCCCCGCACATCCGCGCGGCCGGACAACATCCGTCCAGCGCCGGACATTCCGCCACCGCCAATCTATCGTCGCCACGTGGCAACCTCCACCGCCGCCGCCTCTGAGGCCCGCCGAGCCCCGCGCGGGCCCTCGGAGCCCATCGCGCCCGCGCCCCGCCGCCTGGGTGCCTCGTCGCCAGCGCCACCGGAGCCG
>NC_041386.1:598885329-598903545 GCF_002162155.2 Triticum dicoccoides | reverse complement strand
CCGGCCGCGGTCGCTGCCTCTCCTTCCGCGCCGGCCACCGGCGACCTCCGTCGCCGCCACCAACCTCCGCCGGCGCCGCCCCGCCATTGGAGCCGCCGCGCCCGCCTCCTCGTCGTCCGCGCCTTCCCGTCGGCCGGATCCGTTGAACCGGCCCCTCTCCGGCGTCCCCGCGGCAAGTACCAACTCCGGCAAGCTCCAAGTCCCTCCGGCCATCCTCGAAGTCCGTGCTCCGGCGAGATCCAGATCCAGATCCATTTTGCCTCGGTTGACTTTTGCCCCGAAACCCTCGATATTTTGCGTTTTTCATCATGTTGCATCTCCGCATCTGTAGCTCCATTTTGGGCATATAGCATATCAAAATGTTCGTCTCAGAGAGTACATCATTTCATCTCATTGCATCATTTTCATTTGAGTTCATCTTGATGCCCGAAATGCTGTTGGAAGAGTGTTATTTGGGATAATTGTCAGATCTGCTGCTCCAATTAGCTATTTGTCATTTTTGCCATGATTATTGTGTGCATGATATGCCATCTATCCAGATGTTTTGTTATATGCTTTGCCCTACATATGTTTTGTTATATGCTTTGCCATCTATCCAGAGGTGCAACCCATGTATTTTTGTGATGTGTGTGGTGACTAGCACAAGCTTGCAAAGTGGAGCATTCGTTAATGCTGATTTCAGGGACTTAGCAATTCCACTAAGTCCTTGATCTGTTTATCTCTATATGCCATATGTTCATGTTGTTTCCTAGTGATCCGTGCCTCTTTTGAGGATGATCAGTAAGGATGTGTTGTTAATCTTGTAGTGCTCTATCCATCCATGTCTTTGTTTGCAATTATGGAGCACCCTAGCTTGAGTCAATCGAGATCTACTTTTGCTATTTCGTGAATCTGGGCAGATTGTCTACTTGTTAGCGATTTTGCCGAGGATGTTGTAGTTGATCCATGCATGCTATGTTATTGTTCTTGCCATGTATGGCTTGTATAATGTGTATTCTTGATGGGTGTATGCTTAGATTGTCATGACTTGCTCTGTAGTGAGTGCATCGAGCTTGTAAACATGCCTAATTGATATCTGATTTTGCATGCTCCAGTTTTCACTAAGTCTGAGAACTGATTATGTTTTTGCCATGTTCACATGCTTGCAAATGTATTTTCGGCTCCCTTTTGGCTCAAAGTCACTAAATGACTTTTGTTAAGCTTTTTGAGTAGCTCCATGCCATGCTTTACTTTGCCATGTTCAGGTCCTGTAGCATATAGTTATCATGCTCCAAAGTGTGCTACCTGATCTGAGATTCCAGACAAGTGTTAATTTCACTAAGTCTGAAATCTGTTTACCAAATGCCTTTTTGCCATGCTTGTTTGAACCTGCTAATGGATGAATTGGTCGTAGCTCAGTGTTCATATTTTGTTAAGCATCATGAATGGATCCCTGCCATGTATTTTGTTGTCATGTTTGAGTGATGTAGCATGTTCATCTTGTTGCATTTAGATGGCTACTTGCTGTATATCGCAGACCGGTGCCATATTTGAATTGCTTGCCATTTCCAAACCGTGACTGCGATTCCGACGTTCTTTATATCGTTTTCAAGCGATTTCATCTCACATTTCTAGTGGCACACTTGGATTTCCAAGGTGAGGCCAGGTTCATGCATTCCTTGTCAAATCTTGCATATGCATCGCATATCGCATCCCGCATAGCATACCATGTTTGCATCATGTTGTTTGAGTTTGCACGTGGTTGATTGTGTTCCGTTTGCTTGTTTTTTCTTGTTTGGGTAGAGCCGGGAGACGAGTTCTCTAACGAGGAGCCCGTTGAGTTTGCTTTCGAGGATCCAGTCAACTCTGACAGCTTTGCAGGCAAGATGATCATACCCTCAAAATCACTACTATCTTTGCTTTGCTAGATGCTCGCTCTTTTGCTATGCCTATGCTACGATGCCTACCACTTGCTTATCATGCCTCCCTATTTGCCATGTCAAAACTCTAACCCACCATGTCCTAGCAAACCGTTCATTGGCTATGTTACCGCTTTGCTCAGCCCCTCTTATAGCGTTGCTAGTTGCAGGTGAAGATTGGAGACCGTTCCTTGTTGGAACATTATTTACTTGTCGGGATATCATTATATTATCTTGTTATCTTAATGCATCTATATACTTGGTAAAGGGTGGAAGGCTCGGCCTCTCGCCTAGCATTTTGTTCCACTCTTGCCGCCCTAGTTTCCGTCATATCGGTGTTATGTTTCCCGGATTTTTGCGTTCCTTACGCGGTTGGGTGATAATGGGAACCCCTTGATAGTTCGCCTTGATTAAAGCTTTTCCAGCAATGCCCAACCTTGGTTTACCATTCGCCACCTAGCCTCTTTTCCCTTGGGTTTCCGGAGCCCAAGGGTCATCTTATTTAAACCCCCCCCCCGGGCCAGTGCTCCTCTGAGTGTTGGTCCAACCGAGCGATGTCCGGGGCTACCAGGGGCAACTCTGGGCTGGCCTACCCAACGTCTTGCTCATCCGGTGTGCCCTAAGAACGAGATATGTGCAGCTCCTATCGGGATTTGTCGGCACATCTGGGTGGTGTTGCTGGATTTGTTTTAACTTGTCGAAGTGTCTTGTAGAACCGGGATACCGAGTCTGATCGGAATGTCTCGGGAGGAGGTCTATTCCTTCGTTGACCGTGAGAGCTTGTCATGGGCTAAGTTGGGACTCCCCTGCATGGATTTGAACTTTCAAAAGCCGTGCCCACGGTTATGGGCAGATGGAAATTTGTTAATGTCCGGTTGTAGATAACTTGAACCTTAACTTAATTAAAATGAATCAATTGTGTGAGTTACCGTGATGGTCTCTTCTCGGCGGAGTCCGGGAAGTGAACACGGTGTTGGAGTAATGCTTGCCGCAGGTTATACTCTAGTTATTTGTTCGCGCTTTGCCTTCTCTTCTTGCTCTCTCTTGCGAACAGGTTAGCCATCATATATGCTAGTCGTTTGCTGCAGCTCCGCATATTGTACCTTGCCTTACCTATAAGCTTAAATAGTCTTGATCGCGAGGGTGCGAGATTGCTGAGTCCCTGTGGCTCACAGATTACTTCCAAACCAGATGCAGGGCCTGACGACTCTGTTCCAGATGACGTGCTTGAGCTCAAGTGGGAGTTCGACGAGGACTCATGTCGTTACTATGTGTCTTTCCCTGATGATCAGTAGTGGTGCCCAGTTGGGGCGATCGGGACCGCGTCACATGTTGGGTTGATCTTTTATTTTGGCGCCGTAGTCGGGCCATGAGTGTTTGGTTGATGTAATGCTATTTATGTACTTTGATTGACGTGGCGAGTGTAAGCCAACTATGTTTCTCCCCTTTTATTATCTATATAATACATGGGATGTTGTGAAGATTGCCTAACTTGCGACATTGCTTTCAATGCGGTTATGCCTCTAAGTCGTGCCTCGACACGTAGGAGATGTAGCCGCATCGAGGGTGTTACAAGTTGGTATCAGAGCCTTCCCCGACCTTAGGAGCCCCCACTGCTTGATCGTTTTTAGCAGCCGTTGTTGAGTCTAGAAAAATGTTTTGAGTCATTTAGGAATTATATATCGGAGAGTTTAGGAATTCTTTTTACTTCCTAGTCTCCTCATCGCTCTGGTAAGGCATCCTGATGTAGAGTTTTGACTATTCTCTTCTCAAATTTCACTAAAAAAATTTAGGATCACGCGGGTATCTTGGAATCTTCCGATGGTTTTGTGACGAGAACATTGTTCTTGGTGCCTCCTGTCTTTAGGGGTTGTGGCAGTGTCCCGGGGAGTTGAGCTCCGAAGTGTTGTCGTCACAATTTTATCGTTGCAGTTCTGGAATACCTGAGTTTAGTACGCCGACATCGAAAATCTCTTTTATGCAGTTCGTTGGTGAGATAACCTCGACGCCACCCAGTACTGGGGCGGGAGTTCGGGAGTATCGCCATAGCTTGTATAACGGATGCTTTTCGAAGGTTGAGGTAGATGGTTTCCAAAGTTTTTCTCGGTTATGTGTTGAAGGATGGATACAGCTGGATGTAGGATTTGCTAGATTTGGGTGAGATATTATGCTTCCCCTGTATCCCCAACACCTGATTGCATAACCGGAAAGGTTCGGGAGTTTCATAGGTGGGAATTCTTGTAGCTCTAGTTCTTCTTCCATGGATATTTGGTTTGAGATTGGGATTTCTTACCGAGTATTCGTTCTTGATCCGTACCTTGTTAATTTATTCCTCTACGTAAATTCTAAGTGGCTTCTCAATTTATGGATATGTGACCATTTCAAGTGGAATGCATTCGTTCTTATGTTCGGATGTGAAGACTATATGTTGCAATTTCAACCCGTTGGATTCAGCTTCATTTTACCTGTCAATATGCTAACGGTTGTCACCCTCTTCAGGATGGCTCCCGCTAAGAGCAGCAATCAGAATCAGAATCAAGATCCGCCACCACCTCCCCCTCCTCCGGAGGCATGGCAAGCTGTGATGGCCGCTACCAATGCAAACACGCAGTTGATCATGCAAATTCTTCAAGAGCGCAATCAAGCGAACCAAGGCAACCAAGGCAACAACCAGAATCACTTTGCTACACTCAACCAGTTCCTTGCTAATGGGCCAAAGACTTTCAGCAATTGTGTTGAGGCGACTGATGCTAACGATTGGCTCGTGGATCTGTGCAAGCATTTCGAGTGCAGTAACGTCAGGCCTGAGAACTTCGTCAAGTTCGCTTCCTTCCAACTCAAAGACCAAGCTGCAGAATGGTTCCAGCAGTACAAGGATTCCATAGGAGGCCGTGTGATTACCTGGGATGAATTCCGTCAAGATTTCAAAGCTCATCATATTCCCCAGAGCATGGTTGAAAGCAAGCGTGAGGAATTCCGCAACCTGAAGCAAGGCTCTTTGTCTGTCTATGACTACAACAAGTTGTTTCAGAAGCTCGCCCGCTTTGCTAAGCAGGACGTCCCTGACGAGAAGAGCATGATATACCAGTTCAGGGGTGGTCTCAGAGAAGAAATCCAGCTAGCTCTTGTTATCTTTGAGCCCTTGAGGTACGATGAGTTCTACAACATGGCATTGAAGCAAGAGGCTGCTCAACTGAGGTGTGATGCTTCCAAGAAGAGACTCAGAGATGCTACTCCTTCTTCCTCTACTCAAGTGGCCAAGCAGCAGAAGTATTGGCTTCCTCCTCCTCCGCTCCGTCAGCCGTATCAGAAGAGCAAAGGTGGCAGTGGATCTTCCCACCCACCCAATGGCTTTCAGAACAAGACTTCGTCTCAAGCTCCAAGATCGAGTGCTCCGTACCACCGCCCGCTTTCATAGGTCACGTGCAACAAGTGCCAACAGAAGGGTCACTATGCCAACAAGTGCTTCAATCAGAGGCGTCTCCCTCCTCCTCCTCCTGTGAGATCGGCAAGTACAGCTATGGTCAAGCATAACACCAAGTCCGCCAAGGTCAACTTGCTGAATGCAGCTCAGGCAGAGGACTCGCCAGATGTGATTATGGGTAACCTTCCTGTTAATGACATTCCCGCAAGAGTTCTTTTTGACACTGGTGCATCTTTATCATTTTTATCAAAGCCTTTTGCATCCATGCATGATGTGCATACTATTGATTTGCCTAAGCCGATAGCGGTTTCTTCTCCGGGTTTGTTCATGAACACCAAAATGTTGGCTCCGGATATTACTATCACGTTGGGCGATTACAAGTTTCTTTCTTCTCCAATGGTTCTTGGTAACTCGGATATTGATCTTATTCTCGGAATGGATTGGCTTTCTAAGCACAAGGCGCATCTTGATTGTGCCGCCAGGCAGATTCAATTGACTCATTCTCTAAGGATGTAATTGTCTTTGCCGCTCGTGACGATACCATCCGTCTGTTTTCTCTCAATGAGAAGGGTGAACTCGATGCTATCTCGCAAATCCCAGTCGTTTGCGAATATCAAGACGTTTTTCCAGAAGAGCTTCCAGGAATGCCTCCGCACCGGCCAGTTGAATTCGTCATCGATCTTGAGCCTGACACGAAACCAGTGTGCAAGCGTCCTTACAAGCTCGGACCTGAAGAGTTGAAGGAGCTGAAGAAGCAACTCGATATTCAAGAGCGAATGGGTCTAATCCGACCTAGTTCTTCTCCGTGGGGTTGTGGTGTTCTTTTCGTGAAGAAGAAGGATGGAACGGACCGACTTTGTGTTGACTACCGTCCATTGAAGAAGAAGACTATCAAGAACAAATACCCACTTCCCAACATCAACGAGCTGTTCGAACAACTCAAAGGTGCCCAAGTATTCTCCAAGCTTGATCTCCGTATGGGTTATCATCAGATTCGAATCCATGAGCAAGATATTCCCAAGACGGCTTTCAGGACAAGCTTTGGTTCATATGAATACATTGTCATGTCTTTTGGCCTCGTCAACGCTCCTCCGACTTTCTCTCGCATGATGAACTTCATCTTCAACGCCTACACCAATGACTTTGTTTTGGTCTATCTCGACGATGTTCTGGTCTTTTCGAAGAACAAGGAAGATCACGCCAAGCACTTGCGTTTGGTACTCGATAAGCTCAGGGAACACCAGTTCTACGCCAAGTTCTCCAAGTGCGAATTTTGGCTCGATGAGGTTCTTTATCTTGGTCATATCATCTCCGCCAAGGGCATTGCGGTGAATCCTGAGAAGGTGTCTGCAATTGTGAATTGGGAACCACCTCAGAACGTGAAGCAACTCCGTAGCTTCCTCAGTCTCGCAAGCTACTGTCGAAGATTCGTTGAAAACTTTTCTAAGATTGCGAAGCCTCTCTCAAATCTTCTCCAGAAGCACGTCAAGTACGTTTGGTCTCTGGAGTGTGACATTGCTTTCAACACCTTGAAAGAGAAATTGGTCACTGCTCCAGTTATGACTCCTCCTGATGAATCCAAACCGTACAAGGTCTTTTGCGATGCCTCTCTCCAAGGTCTCGGCATAGTGTTGATGCAAGAGAAGAAAGTTGTGGCGTATACCTCTCGCCAATTGAAGCCCAATGAGAAGAACTACCCCACTCATGACCTCGAGTTGGCGGCAGTTGTGCATGCTCTTTTGGCGTGGAGACATCTCTTATTGGGAAGAAAAGTGGACATCTTCACTGACCACAAGAGTCTCAAGTACATCTTCACCCAGCCTAATCTCAACCTCAGGCAGACTCGATGGGTCGAAATGATTCAAGAGTATAATCCGAGTATCAAGTATACTCCAGGCAAGGACAATGTGATTGCTGACGCATTGAGCAAGAAGGCTTATTGCAACAGTCTGATTCTCAAGCCTTATCAACCCGAGCTTTGTGAAGCTTTCTGCAAACTTAATCTGCAAGTTGTTCCTCAAGGTTTCCTCGCCAACCTTCAAGTCTCTCCTACCTTGGAAGACCAGATTCGCCAAGCTCAGCTTCTTGATGCTATGGTGAAGAAGGTGAAGATTGGGGTCTCCAAGAGTCAACCCAAGTACAAGTGCTACCGCCTTGATGACAAGGATACTCTCTTCTTCGAGGATCGTATTGTTGTGCCCAAAGGTGACCTTCGTAAAGTGATCATGAACGAGGCTCACAATTCTCTCCTCTCCATCCACTCTGGGAGCACGAAGATGTATCAGGACCTCAGGCAGGCTTATTGGTGGACTCGAATGAAGCGCGAGATTGCTCAGTTCGTGAATGAATGTGATGTCTGCAGAAGAGTGAAGGCAGAACACCAAAGGCCAGCTGGTCTCCTCCAACCTCTTGCCATTCCAGAATGGAAGTTTGACCACATTGAGATGGACTTCGTGACTGGGTTTCCAAAGTCCAAGCGTGGCAATGATGCTATATTCATTGTCATCGACAAACTCACTAAAGTGGCTCATTTTCTGCCTATCAAAGAGTCAATCACTGCAGCTCAATTGGCGGAGCTCTATGCCTCTCAAATTGTCTCGCTGCATGGTATTCCACAGGTGATCTCTTCAGACCATGGCAGCATCTTTACCTCCAAGTTTTGGGATTCTTTTCAGAAGGCCATGGGCACCAACATCCGCTTCAGCACAGCTTTCCATCCTCAAACTAGCGGTCAAGTCGAGCGTGTCAACCAGATTCTTGAAGATATGCTCAGGGCTTGTGTGATCTCCTTCGGCATGAAGTGGGAGGATTGTCTTCCATATGCTGAATTCTCCTACAACAACAGTTTTCAAGCAAGTTCGGGCAAGGCCCCATTTGAAATTCTGTATGGCAGGAAGTGCTGTACCCCTCTCAACTGGTCTGAAATTGGTGAACGTCAGCTTCTCGGTAATGACTTAATCACAGAGGCAGAGGAAATGTGCAAAGTCATTCGAGATAACCTCAAAGCAGCCCAATCCCGCCAGAAGAGCTACTATGATAGTAAGCACCGTGATTTGGCTTTCGAGATCGGAGATCATGTTTACCTCTGCGTCTCTCCAATGAAAGGTACTCGTTGCTTCGGTATCAAAGGGAAGCTTGCCCCTAGATATGTGGGACCTTTCAAGATCGTCAGCAAGAGAGGCGATCTCGCCTATCAACTCGAGCTTCCTTCAAACTTTGCAAATGTGCATGACGTGTTCCATGTCTCTCAGCTCCGAAAGTGCTTCAAGACTCCTGACCGCACCATCAACTTCGAGGACATTGAGCTCCAAGAAGATCTCTCTTATCGTGAGCACCCCGTTGCTATTCTTGAAGAGACTGAACGCAAGACTCGCAACAAGTCAATCAAATTCCTCAAAGTCAAGTGGTCACACCATTCCGACCGTGAAGCCACCTGGGAACGCGAGGATCACCTCCGTTCTGAGTACCCGGCGTTCTTTCAGTCCTAGATCTCGGGACGAGATCCTCTCGTAGGGGTGGAGTGTTGTAACACCCCGGATATGATTTTCCCAAAATGTAATCCTGTTGGGGAACGTAGCAGAAATTCAAAATTTTCTACGCATCACCAAGATCAATCTATGGAGTAATCTAGCAACGAGGGGAAGGAGAGTGCATCTACATACCCTTGTAGATCGCTAAGCGGAAGCGTTCAAGTGAATGGGGTTGATGGAGTCATACTCATCGTGATCCAAATCACCGATGATCCTAGTGCCGAATGGACGGCACCTCCGTGTTCAACACACGTACAGCCCAGTGACGTGTCCTACGCCTTGATCCAGCAAGGGGAGAAGGAGAGGTTGGGGAAGACTCCATCCAGCAGTAGCACGACGGCGTGGTGGTGGTGGAGGAGCGCGGGACTCCAGCAGGGCTTCGCCAAGCACTACGAGAGACGAGGAGGGAGAGGGGTAGGGCTGCGCCAACAAGGAGAGCAAAACACATGTGTTGGGCAGCCCCAAACCTCAAGTATATATAGGGGGAGGGGAGGGGCTGCGCCCCCACCTAGGGTTCCCTCCCTAGGGGTGGCGGCAGCCCCCAGATCCCATCTGGGAGGTGGCCACAAGGGGGAGAGGGGGAGGCGCACCTGAGGTGGGCCTTAGGGCCCATCTGCCCTAGGGTTTGCCCCCTTCCCCTCTTGAAGGCGCCTTGGGCCTTGGTGGGAGGCGCCCCAGCCCACCTAGGGGCTGGTCCCTTCCCACTATTGGCCCATGTAGGCCTCCGGGGCTGGTGGCCCCACCTGGTGGACCCCCGGACCCCTCCGGTGGTCCCGGTACACTACCAGTGATGCCCGGAACACTTCCGGTGGCCAAAACCATACTTCCTATATATTAATATTTACCTGCGGACCATTCGGGAACTCCTCGTGACGTTCGGGATCTCATCCGGGACTCCGAACAACATTCGGTAACTGCGTACATACTTTCCCTATAACCCTAGCGTCATCGAACCTTAAGTGTGTAGACCCTACGGGCTCGGGAGTCATGCAGACATGACCGAGACAACTCTCCGGTCAATAACCAACAGCGGGATCTGGATACCCATGTTGGCTCCCACATGCTCCACGATGATCTCATCGAATGAACCACGATGTCAAGGATTCAATCAATCCCGTATACAATTCCCTTTGTCTAGTGGTACGATACTTGCCCGAGATACGATCGTCGGTATCCTGATACCTTGTTCAATCTCATTACCGGCAAGTCTCTTTACTCGTTCCATAACACATCATCCCATGATCAACTCCTTGGTCACATTGTGCACATTATGATGATGTCCTACCGAGTGGGCCCAGAGATACCTCTCCGTTTACACAGAGTGACAAATCCCAGTCTCGATTCGTGCCAACCCAATAGACACTTTCAAAGATACCTGTAGTGTACCTTTATAGCCACCCAGTTACGTTGTGATGTTTGGCACACCCAAAGCACTCCTACGGTATCCGGGAGTTGCACAATCTCATGGTCTAAGGAAATGATACTTGACACTAGAAAAGCTTTAGCAAACGAACTACACGATCTTGTGTTAGGCTTAGGATTGGGTCTTGTCCATCACATCATTCTCCTAATGATGTGATCCCGTTATCAACGACATCCAATGTCCATGGTCAGGAAACCGTAACCATCTATTGATCAACGAGCTAGCCAACTAGAGGCTTACTAGGGATATGGTGTTGTCTATGTGTCCACACATGTGTCTGAGTTTCCTATCAATACAATTCTAGCATGGATAATAAACGATTATCATGAACAATGAAATATAATAATAATAACTAATTTATTATTGCCTCTAGGGCATATTTCCAACAAATCCAACTCTTGTCATTTCCAGTGTTAAGTTATTTTATTTTCTCGGGTTCGGGTTTTTGTCTCCGTGTGTTGTTGTCGTTGTCATGCATCTCATATCATGTCATCATGTGCATTGCATTTGCATACGTGTTCGTCTCATGCATTCGAGCATTTTCCCCGTTGTCCGTTTTGCATTCCGGCGCTCCGTTCTCCTCCGGTGGTCATTCCTACCTTTCTTCCGTGTGTGGGGATTAAACATTTCCGGATTGGACCGAGACTTGACAAGCGGCCTTGGTTTACTACCGGTAGACCGCCTGTCAAGTTTCGTACCATTTGGACTTTGTTTGATGCTCCAACGGTTAACCGAGGGACCGCGAAGGCCTCGTGTGTGTTGCAGCCCCAACATCCTTCCAATTTGGCCCAAAACCCACCAAAACTCTTTCCATCATCTAGAGCGTTCGATCACGATCACGTGGCCAAAAACCGCACCTCATTTGGATACTCCTAGCTCCCTCTATGCCTATATATACACACCCCCTCTGAAATCCCGGGTCATTCCACCCCTAACCTAGCTCCCCGCACATCCGCGCGGCTAGACAACGTCCGTCCTGTTGGGGAACATTGCAGAAAACAAAAATTTTCCTACGGTTTCACCAAGATCCATCTATGAGTTCATCTAGCAACGAGTGATCGGATTGCATCTACATACCTTTGTAGATCACGCGCGGAAGCGTTCAAAGAACGGGGATGAGGAAGTCGTACTCGACGTGATCCAAATCACTGGAGATCCTAGCGCCGAACGGACGGCACCTCCGCGTTCAACACACGTACGGTCAGCGTGATGTCTCCTCCTTCTTGATCCAGCAAGGGGGAAGGAGAGGTTGAGGAAGATGGCTCCAGAAGCAGCACGACAGCGTGGTGGTCGTGGAGCAGCAGTACTCCGGCAGGGCTTCGCCAAGCTCGTGACGGAGGAGGAGATGTGTTGGGGAGGGGAGGGGCTGCGCCTTGGATGTATTCTGCAGCCCTCCCCTCACCCCTCTATTTATAGGGGAAGGGGGAAGGGGGCCGGCCCCCTCTAGATGAGATCTAGAGGGGGGGCGGTGGCCAAGGGGAGGGGGCTTGCCCCCCAAGCAAGGGGGCGCCCCCCCTAGGGTTTCCCCCAACCCTAGGCGCATGGGCCCTAGGGGGAGTGGCGCCCAGCCCACTTTGGGCTGGATCCCTTCCTCATACAGCCCATAAGGCCCTCCAGGAGAGGTGGCCCCTCCCGATGGACCCCCGGAACCCCTCCGGTGGCCCAGGTACAATACCGATATGCCCCCGAACCTTTCCGGTGACCGTATGACAACTTCCCGTATATAATTCTTTACCTCCGGATTATTCCAGAACTCCTCGTGACGTCCAGGATCTCATTCGGGACTCAGAACAACTTTCGGATTACTGCATACTCATATTTATACAACCCTAGCGTCACTGAACCTTAAGTGTGTAGACCGTACGGGTTCGGGAGACAAGCAGACATGACCGAGATGACTCTCTGGTCAATAACCAACAGCGGGATCTGGATACCCATGTTGGCTCCCACATGCTCCTTGATGATCTCATCAGATGAACCACGATGTCGAGGACCTAATCAATCCCGTACTTAATTCCCTTTGTCAATCGGTACGTTACTTGCCCGAGACTCGATCGTCGGTATCCCAATACCTTGTTCAGTCTCGTTACCGGCAAGTCACTTTACTCGTACCGTAATGCATGATCCCGTGATCAACCACTTGATCACATTGAGCTCATTATGATGATGCATTACCGAGTGGGCCCAGAGATACCTCTCCGTCATACGGAGTGACAAATCCCAGTCTCGATTCGTGCCAACCCAACAGACACTTTCGGAGATACCTGTAATGTACCTTTATAGTCACCCAGTTACATTGTGACGTTTGGCACACCCAAGGCACTCCTACGGTATTCGGGAGTTGCACAATCTCATGGTCTAAGGAAATGATACTTGACATCCAGAAAAGCTACAGCAAACGAACTACACGATCTTTGTGCTATGCTTAGGTTTGGGTCTTGTTCATCACATCATTCTCCTAATGATGTGATCCCGTTATCAATGACATCCCCATGTCCATAGCCAGGAAACCATGACTATCTGTTGATCAACGAGCTAGTCAACTAGAGGCTCACTAGGGACACATTATGGTCTATGTATTCACACATGTATTACGATTTCCGGACAATACAATTATAGCATGAATAATAGACAATTATCATGAACAAGGAAATATAATAATCATTTTATTATTGCCTCTAGGGCATATTTCCAACAGTCTCCCACTTGCACTAGAGTCAATCATCTAGTTACATTGTGATGAATCGAACACCCATGGAATTCTGTTGTTGATCATGTTTTGCTCTAGGGAGAGGTTTAGTCAACGGATCTGCTACATTCAGGTCCACATGTACTGTACAAATCTCTATGTCTCCATTTTGAACACTTTCACGAATGGAGTTGAAGCGACGCTTGATTTGCATGGTCTTCCTGTGAAACCTGGGCTCCTTGGCAAGGGCAATAGCTCTAGTGTTGTCACAGAAGAGAGTCATCGGGCCCGACGCATTGGGTATGACTCCTAGGTCGGTAATGAACTCCTTCACCCAGACTGCTTCGTGTGCTGCCTCCGAGGCTGCCATGTACTCAGTGTTCATATTTTGTTAAGCATCATGAATGGATCCATGCCATGTATTTTGTTGTCATGTTTGAGTGCTGTAGCATGTTCATCTTGTTGCATTTAGATGGCTACTTGCTGTATATCGCAGACTGGTGCCATATTTGAATTGCTTGCCATTTCCAAACCGTGACTGCGATTCCGGCGTTCTTTATATCGTTTTCAAGCGATTTCATCTCACATTTCCAGTGGCACACTTGGATTTCCAAGGTGAGGCCAGGTTCATGCATTCCTTGTCAAATCTTGCATATGCATCGCATATCGCATCCCGCATAGCATACCATGTTTGCATCATGTTGTTTGAGTTTGGACGTGGTTGATTGTGTTCCGTTTGCTTGTTTTGTCTTGTTTGGGTAGAGCCGGGAGACGAGTTCGCTAACGAGGAGCCCATTGAGTTTGCTTTCGAGGATCAAGTCAACTCTGACAGCTTTGCAGGCAAGATGATCATACCCTCGAAATCACTACTATCTTTGCTTTGCTAGATGCTCGCTCTTTTGCTATGCCTATGCTACGATGCCTACCACTTGCTTATCATGCCTCCCTATTTGCCATGTCAAACCTCTAACCCACCATGTCCTAGCAAACCGTTGATTGGCTATGTTACCGCTTTGCTCAGCCCCTCTTATAGCGTTGCTAGTTGCAGGTGAAGATTGGAGACCGTTCCTTGTTGGAACATTATTTACTTGTCGGGATATCATTATATTATCTTGTTATCTTAATGCATCTATATACTTGGTAAAGGGTGGAAGGCTCGGCCTCTCGCCTAGCGTTTTGTTCCACTCTTGCCGCCCTAGTTTCCGTCATATCGGTGTTATGTTCCCAGATTTTTGCATTCCTTACGCGGTTGGGTGATAATGGGAACCCCTTGATAGTTCGCCTTGATTAAAGCTTTTCCAGCAATGCCCAACCTTGGTTTTACCATTTGCCACCTAGCCTCTTTTCCCTTAGGTTTCCGGAGCCCAAGGGTCATCTTATTTAAACCCCCCCGGGCCAGTGCTCCTCTGAGTGTTGGTCCAACCGAGCGATGTCCGGGGCTACCAGGGGCAACTCTGGGCTGGCCTACCCAACGTCTTGCTCATCCGGTGTGCCCTGAGAACGAGATATGTGCAGCTCCTATCGGGATTTGTCAGCACATCTGGGTGGTGTTGCTGGATTTGTTTTAACTTGTCGAAGTGTCTTGTAGAACCGGGATACCGAGTCTGATCGGAATGTCTTGGGAGGAGGTCTATTCCTTCGTTGACCGTGAGAGCTTGTCATGGGCTAAGTTCGGAATCCCCTGCAGGGATTTGAACTTTCGAAAGTCGTGCCCACGGTTATGGGCAGATGGGAATTTGTTAATGTCCAGTTGTAGATAACTTGAACCTTAACTTAATTAAAATGAATCAACTGTGTGAGTTACCGTGATGGTCTCTTCTCGGCGGAGTCCGGGAAGTGAACACGGTGTTGGAGTAATGCTTGCCGCAGGTTATACTCTAGTTATTTGTTCGCGCTTTGCCTTCTCTTCTCGCTCTCTCTTGCGAACAGGTTAGCCACCATATATGCTAGTGGCTTGCTGCAGCTCCACATATTGTACCTTGCCTTACCTATAAGCTTAAATAGTCTTGATCGCGAGGGTGTGAGATTGCTGAGTCCCTGTGGCTCACAGATTACTTCCAAACCAGATGCAGGGCCTGACGACTCTGTTCCAGATGACGCGCTTGAGCTCAAGTGGGAGTTCGACGAGGACTCATGCCGTTACTATGTGTCTTTCCCTGATGATCAGTAGTGGTGCCCAGTTGGGGCGATCGGGACCGTGTCGCATGTTGGGTTGATCTTTTATTTTGGCGCCGTAGTCGGGCCATGAGTGTCTGGTTGATGTAATGCTATTTATGTACTTTGATTGATGTGGCGAGTGTAAGCCAACTATGTTTCTCCCCTTTTATTATCTATATAATACATGGGATGTTGTGAAGATTGCCTAACTTGCGACATTGCTTTCAATGCGGTTATGCCTCTAAGTCGTGCCTCGACACGTAGGAGATGTAGCCGCATCGAGGGCGTTAAACCTACCCTAGTGGAAAGACCTAGAGGTCCGCTCTTCAATCGACGTGATGCACGTGACGAAGAACCTTTGCGTGAACCTGCTAGGCTTCTTGGGCGTGTATGGGAAGACAAAAGATACACCTGAGGCACGGGAGGACCTGCAACGCTTGCACGAAAAAGACGGCATGCCTCCGAAGCAGTATAAAGGTCCTGCCAGCTACGCTCTTACGAAAGAAGAGAAAGAAATCTTTTTTGAATGCCTGCTCAGTATGAAGGTCACGACTGGCTTCTCGTCGAATATAAAGGGAATAACAAATATGCCAGAGAAAAAGTTTCAGAACCTAAAGTCTCATGACTGCCACGTGATTATGACGCAACTGCTTCCGGTTGCATTGAGGGGGCTTCTACCGGAAAACGTCCGATTAGCCATTGTGAAGCTATGTGCATTCCTCAATGCAATCTCTTAGAAGATGATCGATCCAGAAATCGTACCAAGGCTAAGGAGTGATGTGGCGCAATGTCTTGTCAGTTTTGAGCTGGTGTTCCCACCATCCTTCTTCAATATCATGACACACATCCTAGTTCATCTAGTCGACGAGATTGTCATTCTGGGGCCCGTATTTCTACACAATATGTTCCCCTTTGAGAGGTTCATGGGAGTCCTAAAGAAATATGTCCATAACCGTGCTAGGCCAGAAGGAAGCATCTCCATGGGCCATCAAATAGATGATGTTATCGGGTTTTGTGTTGACTTCATTCCTGACCTGAAGAAGATAGGTCTCCCTAAATCGCGGTATGAGGGGAGACTGACTGGAAAATGCACTCTTGGAAGTGACTCAATAATATGCAGGGACGGATATTCTTGGTCTCAAGCACACTACACAGTTCTACAGAACTCTACCTTGGTGACCCCGTATGTCGATGAACACAAGAACAGTCCGCGCTCCAAACACCCGGAGCAGTGCGACGACTGGATTATATGTGAACACATCAGGACTTTCAGCAGTTGGTTGGAAACACGTCTCAGAGGTGACAACACTGTTTGTGATGAGCTGTACTTGTTGTCCAGGGGACCATCTTTGACTGTATTGACTTACAAAGGATACGAGATAAATGGGAATACATTTACACGATCGCCCAAGATCAAAAGAGCACCAACCAAAACAGCGGTGTCCGCTTTGATGCAGCCACCGAGAGCGGAAAGGACACATATTATGGTTACATAGTGGACATATGGGAACTTGACTACGGACATGATTTTAAGGTCCCTTTGTTTAAGTGCAAATGGGTCAATCTATGAGGAGGCGGGGTACAGGTAGACCCACAGTACGGAATGACAACGGTGGATCTGAAAAATCTTGGGTACACTGACGAACCGTTCGTCCTAGCCAATGATGTGGCACATGTTATCTATGTGAAGGACATGTCTACCAAACCGAGAAAAAGAAAAGATAAGGAAGCGAATACATCATATGATGAGCCAAAGTGCCACATAGTTCTTTCAGGAAAAAGGGACATCCTGGGAGTGGAGGGCAAGACAGACATGTCTGAAGATTATGAAAAGTTTCATGAAATTCCTCCCTTCAATGTGAAGACTGACCCAAGCATCCTGATAAACGATGAAGATTATCCATGGTTACGGCGCAATAAGCAAATGACACAAGTGAAGAAGAAGTGAAGACTTTCTCATGCAACTATTGTGATGATACCATGCCAACTTTGTAACACACGAGTATGCTATGCCAACTTTTTCAGAGTTCATTTGAAAACTATGAATTTAGGTCGAATTTTCTCTATATGTGCATCTATGTTCATTTTTTAGTAAAGTTAATCACAAACTTATGATTCACACAAATTTCAAAGAATTCAAATTTTAACTATTCAAATTTGAAAACTAATGGCACTAACAGAAAGTTTATATTTTTTCTAAAACTAATGGCACTAACATAAAGTTTAAAATTTTGCTGACCTAAAAGCAAAAAGAATTAAAAAAAATAAAGCAAAAAACAAAAGAAAATAAATAATACAGAAAACAAAACAAAAAAACTGGAAATAAAAATAAAAATAGCAACAATAAGTATTTTGTTGTAAGTAGAAACAAAATAAAATAAATAAAACAACAAAGAAAACAAAAAAAACTAAAAAAATATTTTCAAATTTGAAAACTAATGGCACTAACAGAAAGTTTATAATTTTTCTAAATCTAAAAGCAAAAAGAATTAAAAAATGAAGCAAAAAACAAAAGAAAATAAATAATGCAGAAAACAAAACAAAAAAACTAGAAAAAAATAGGGCTCGCCCCTGGCCCATGACCATTAGTCCCGGTTTGTGCCACAAACCGGGACTAAAGGGTTGGTCCTCGTTGCGCTCAGAGTTTAGTCCCACCTCGCCAACCGAAGGGCGCCCACACTGGTTTATAAGCCCGTCCCTGTCTGCCTTGTTGAGCTCCTCTCAAAGTGAAAATAGATGCCCCTATATAGGGATTTTGACCTAAATTCATAATGAATTTCTCTGAAATTCATAGAAATTGATTATGAATTTAGGTTGAATTTTCTCTATAGGTGCATCTATGTTCATTTTTTAGTAAAGTTAATCACAAACTTGTGATTCACACAATTTTTTTAAAAAATTCAAATTTCAACTATTCAAATTTTAAAACTAATGGCACTAACAGGAACTTTATAATTTTTGTGACCTAAAAGAAGAAATAAATCACTAAAAAACTATAAGTATTTAGTTCTAGGTAGAAATGAAAAATTAAATAGCAAAAAAGAAAAAAAATACCTATAATATTTGTTATGACTAACTAAAATTACCAAATTCAG
>NC_041386.1:598884231-598884890 GCF_002162155.2 Triticum dicoccoides | reverse complement strand
AAAAAACTATAAGTATTTAGTTCTAAGTAGAAATGAAAAAATAAATAGCAAAAAATTTAAAAATGCCTATAATATTTGTTATGATTAACTAAAATTACCAAATTGAGTATAATGATAAGACACCGTAATATTAAATAGGAGGAAAAATAATGACTCAAAAATCAATTTTTATAGTAAAGTTATTCATAAACTAGTGATTCACACAAATTTTAATATATTCAAATTTAAACTATTCAAATTTTAAAACTAATGGCACTAACAGAATTTTATAATTTTTGTGACCTAAAAGAAAAAAGAAATCACTAGAAAACTATAAGTATTTAGTTCTAAGTAGAAATAAAAAAATAAATAGCAAAAAATGCCACTTGCTGGGCCAGCACGGCCTGAATACGACTAGAAACCCAACCATGGGCCAGGATTCAGGCCCGCAGTAGGCCCAGTAGGCCCATAGGCATTGCAGTGTCTCATTAGGCCCGTAAGCCTGTAGTTCAGAGGAGTTCGAAAGGGAACACATAGCAGGGCTTATAAACAGGTGCGGGAGCTCTTCAGCTAGCGAGGTGGGACTAAACTCCCACCACCGCGCCAGCGCAAGGCCATTGGTCCCAGTTGGTGGCACCAACCGGGACTAAAGGGGGGCATTCGTCCCGGTTCGTGGCACA
>NC_041386.1:598872231-598882962 GCF_002162155.2 Triticum dicoccoides | reverse complement strand
GAGAGGGGGTCTAGGGTCGTCGAGGGGTCGAGGGTCGTCGAACATGAGAGGAAGAAGAGGATAAAAAAAGAAGAGGAAGAAGAAAAAAAAGGAGAAGAAAGAATAGAGGAGATCTCCTCTATTCTTTCTTCTCCTCTTTTTTTTCTTCTCCTTCCTCTTTTTTTTATCGGGAACGTGGGTCGCCGAGCGGTAGATGAAACCCTAAATAGGTTTTTTCTTATTCACGATGCTGGAGTTATTTTACTGTATATATATATATATATATCCTGTCTTCGAAGTAAACTAGCCAAACCGTAAAATTACGGTACATAATCGGGCCGCCATGCAATCACGATATAGGTTGGGCCTGAAACGTGCCGATCAGCTCACGGGCCGGCAGCAGCCCGAAATGAACCCCGGCCCATGAATGTGCGAATCAAATCACGGGCTTTTAGCAGGCCGAAAAATTGTCTCGGTCCTTGTTTGGCCCAATCAGATATCGGCTGCGAGCAGACCGGATGCAAACTAGGCCGTACTTAGGCCCAACTATATGATGAGCTTTTAACAGGCTGAAATTAATATAGGGCCGAAATGTTAAACGGGCCCTTAACAGGCCAAAACTAATATCAGGCCGAATTACTAAGTGGGTCTTTAGCAAGTGAGCCCAAAAGCATAGTGTCCAGTATACGGGCCGAATCTGATATGGGCCATAATTAGGCCCAAAACCTCTTAAAGGGCCGGACCTGATCTGGGCCGTAATTTGGCCCAGAACGTGGTAGGCTTTTAACGGGTCGGATCTCATATGGGCCACTATTAGGCCCGGAGCGTGGCAGGCCATTAATAGACCGGATCAAATATGGGCCGACATTTGGCCCAAAACATGGCAGCCAGTTAACGGGCCGGCCTACTAGGGTCCTCAAAATCTTGTGGCCTATAGCTGGGCCAGCCCATTAATCTCGGCGAAATCTCGTGGACCTTTAGCTGGGCCGGCCCATTATGATCCGCAAGAATTTTGTGGGTCTTTAACTGGGCCGGCCTATTATGGCGCACAAAAATCTTGTGGGCCTTTACCTGGGCCGGCCCATTATGGCCCACAAAATCTTGTGGGCCTTTAGCTGGGCCAGCCCATTATGGTCCGCAAAATCTCGTGGGACTTTAGCTGGGCCGGCCCATTATGGTCCGCAAAATCTTGTGGGCCTTTAGTTGGGCCGACCCATTTAAACTTGTTGGGCCGTGCCACGTGTCAATGTATCATAGGCGCCTTCTGTCCAGTGAGTGGATGACATCTGTCCCGATGATGAGCCGACACGTGTTTCCTCTAGCCAATGATGATTTTACACGTGGAAAATCCCCATTGGTCGGGGCTATTAACGGGTTATCGGATCCAAAACCCGATCCGATAGCTTAACGGCGTTCCATTACGGTGGATGCCACGTGTCGGTCACCCTTGCCGAAAGTACTTCTGTGACGCGTGATTTATAGTCATGGAAGTGGACACTTCCGTGATGATAATTTTGGTAATGTCGTGGAACACTTCTACGACAGCACAGGTATGACTATCTTGATTCTGTCATAAATTTGTCATGGATGTACATGCATGACAAAAAAAGCGACCTACTATGACAAACACGTATCATCATGGAAGTGTATTTTTTTGTAGTGTTCCTTGACCTCCTCCCTAGATGGGAGAAGGGTTTCCCCTCTGGTCCTTGGCCTCCATGGCATGCGAGGGGCGAGAGCCCCTCTGAGATTGGATTTGTCTCTTTGTCTCTCTTTGTTTCCGCGTTCTGGTATTCTGCCCTTTCACCGTTTCGTATATATGGAGATTCGTAACTCCGATTGGATTGAAACCTTTGCCGAGATTTTTCTCTCGCTGAAAATTAGCTTTCTTGCGGCCGAAGAAGAGTAGCAACCGCCTTATGGGTGGCCCACGAGGGGGCAGGCGCGCCCCCTGCCTCGTGGCCACCTCGGGCACCGTCTCGCGTTGATTCTTCTTCCCATATTCTCCAAATGTTCCAAAAATATTCTCCGTCCGTTTTTACCCCGTTTGGACTCCGTTTGATATGGGGTTTCTGCTAAACATAAAACATGCAACAAACAGGAACTGGCACTGGGCACTGGATCAATATGTTAATCCCAAAAATAATATAAAAAGTTGCCAAAAGTATATGAAAGTTGTAGAATATTGGCATGGAACAATAAAAAATTATAGATACGATGGAGACGTATCATTCTACAGCTGCAAGATGGAGGAGAATAGTTCTGTCCGTGAGCATATACTCAGAATGTCTGGGTATAACAATCACTTAATTCAACTAGGAGTTAATCTTCCGGATGATAGTGTTATTGACAGAATTCTTCAATCACTGCCACGGAGCTACAAGAGCTTCGTGATGAACTATAAGATGCAAGGGATGGATAAGACGATTCCCGAGCTCTTCACAATGCTAAAGGCCGCGGAGGTAGAAATCAAGGAGCATCAAGTGTTGATGGTCAACAAGACCATCAGTTTCAAGAAAAAGGCCAAAGGGGAGAAGAAAGGGAACTTCAAGAAGAACGACAAACAAGTTGCTGTTCAGGAGAAGAAACCAAAGTCTGGACCCAAGCCTGAGACCGATTGCTTCTACTGCAAGCAGACTGGTCACTTGAAGCGGAACTGCCCCAAGTATTTGGCGGATAAGAAGGATGGCAAGGTGAACAAAGGTATATGTGATATACATGTTATTGATGTGTACCTTACTAATTCTCGCAGTAGTGCCTGGGTATTTGATACTGGTTCTGTTGCTAATATTTGCAACTCGAAACAGGGACTACAGATTAAGTGAAGATTGGCAAAGGACGAGGTGAAAATGCGCGTGGGAAATGGTTCCAAAGTCGATGTGATCGCGGTCGGCACGCTACCTCTACATCTACCTTCGGGATTAGTATTAGACCTGAATAATTGTTATTTGGTGCCAGCATTAAGCATGAACATTATATCTGGATCCTGTTTGATGCGAGACGGTTATTCATTTAAATCGGAGAATAATGGTTGTTCTATTTATATGAGTAATATCTTTTATGGTCATGCTGTTAGGGAACGTAGTAATTTCAAAAAATTTCCTACGCACACGCAAGATCATGGTGATGATATAGCAACGAGGGGAGAGTGTTGTCTACGTACCCTTGTAGACCGAAGCGGAAGCGTTGACGCAACATAGAGGAAGTAGTCGTACGTCCTCCGGTTCAACCGATCCAAGTACCGTTACTCCGGCACCTCCGAGTTCTTGACACGCGTACAGCTCGATGACGCACCCTCGATCTCCGATCCAGCAGAGGCGCCGAGGGGGAGTTCTGTCAGCACGACGGCGTGGTGACGATCTTGATGTTCTCCTGTTGCAGGGCTTCGCCTAAGCACCGCTACAATATGACCGAGGTGTAATATCGTGGAGGGGGGCACCGCACACGGCTAAGGAACGATCAATGATCAACTTGTGTGTTCTAGGGTGCCCCCCTACCCCCGTATATAAAGGAGGGAGGGAGGAGGTGGCCGGCCCTAGGGGGGCGCGCCATGAGGAGGGGGAAACCTACTCCAAGTAGGTTTCCCTCTCTTTTCCTTATCTTATTTGGATGGGGAAGGAAAGAGTACTAGTATTAGGAAGTAGTACTAGTAGTAGTAATAGGAAGAGGGGGAAGGAGAAAGGAAAGGGGGGGCCGGCCCCCCTCCCCAATTCGGATTGGGCTTGGGGGGCGCGCCCCCCTCCCTTGCTCCTTCTCTCTTCCTCCTACATGGGCCCAATAAGGCCCATATACCTCCCGGGGGGTTCCGGTAACCTCCCGGGGCTCCAAACTTCTCCGGAACCTTTCCGGTGTCCAAATATATCCGTCCAATATATCAATCTTTATGTCTCGACCATTTCGAGACTCCTCGTCATGTCCGTAATCATATCCGAGACTCCGAACAACCTTCGGTACATCAAAATACATAAACTCATAATATAACTGTCATCGAAACCTTAAGCGTGCGGACCCTACGGTTCGAGAACGATGTAGACATGACTGAGACACATCTCTGGTCAATAACCAATAGCGGGACCTGGATGCCCATATTGGTTCCTACATATTCTACGAAGATCTTTATCGGTCAAACCGCATAACAACATACGTTGTTCCCTTTGTCATCGGTATGTTACTTGTCCGAGATTCGATCGTCGGTATCCAATACCTAGTTCAATCTTGTTATCGACAAGTCTCTTTACTCGTTCTGTAATACTTCATCTTATAACTAACTCATTAGTTACATGCTTGCAAGGCTTAGGTGATGAGCATTGCCGAGAGGGCCCAGAGATACCTCTCCGACAATCGGAGTGACAAAATCTAATCTCGAATTATGCTAACTCAACATGTACCTTCGGAGACACCTGTAGTACTCCTTTATAATCACCCAGTTACGTTGTGACGTTTGGTAGTACCCAAAGTGTTCCTCCGGTAAACGGGAGTTACACAATTCTCATAGTTACAGGAACATGTATAAGTCATGAAGGAAGCAATAGCAGAATACTAAACGATCAAGTGCTAAGCTAACGGGATGGGTCATGTCAATCACCTCATTCTCCTAATGATGTGATCCCATTAATCAAATGACAACACATGTCAATGGTTAGGAAACATAACCATCTTTTATTAATGAGCTAGTCAAGTAGAGGCATACTAGTGACTATATGTTTGTCTATGTATTCACACATGTATCATGTTTCCGGTTAATACAATTCTAGCATGAATAATAAACATTTATCATGATATGAGGAAATAAATAATAACTTTATTATTGCCTCTAGGGCATATTTCCTTCAGTCTCCCACTTGCACTAGAGTCAATAATCTAGATTACATAGTAATGATTCTAACACCCATGGAGTCTTGGTGCTGATCATGTTTTGCTCGTGAGAGAGGCTTAGTCAACGGGTCTGCAACATTCAGATCCGTATGTATCTTGCAAATCTCTATGTCTCCCACTTGGACTTGATCCCGAATGGAATTGAAGCGTCTCTTGATGTGCTTGGTCCTCTTGTGAAATCTGGATTCCTTTGCCAAGGCAATTGCACCAGTATTGTCACAGAAGATCTTCATTGGTCCCAATGCACTAGGTATGACACCTAGATCGGAAATGAACTCCTTCATCCAGACTCCTTCATTTGCTGCTTCAGAAGCAGCTATGTACTCCGCTTCACATGTAGATCCCGCCACGACGCTTTGTTTAGAACTGCACCAACTTACAGCTCCACCGTTTAATAAAAACACGTATCCGGTCTGCGATTTAGAATCGTCCGGATCAGTGTCAAAGCTTGCATCGACGTAACCATTTACGACTAGCTCTTTGTCACCTCCATATACGAGAAACATATCCTTAGTCCTTTTCAGGTATTTCAGGATGTTCTTGACTTCTGTCCAGTGATCCACTCCTGGATTACTTTGGTACCTACCTGCCAAGCTTATTGCTAAGCATACGTCAGGTCTGGTACACAGCATTGCATACATGATAGAGCCTATGGCTGAAGCATAGGGAACATCTTCATTTTCTCTCTATCTTCTGCTGTGGTCGGGCATTGAGTTTGACTCAACTTTACACCTTGTAGCACAGGCAAGAATCCTTTCTTTGCCTGATCCATTTTGAACTTTTTCAAAATTTTGTCAAGGTATGTACTTTGTGAAAGTCCTATTAAGCGTCTTGATCTATCTCTATAGATCTTGATGCCCAATATGTAAGCAGCTTCACCGAGGTCTTTCATAGAAAAACTTTTATTCAAGTATCCCTTTATGCTATCCAGAAATTCTATATCATTTCCAATTAATAATATGTCATCAACATATAAAACTAGAAATGCTACAGAGCTCCCACTCACTTTCTTGTAAATACAGGCTTCTCCAAAAGTCTGTATAAAACCATATGCTTTGATCACACAATCAAAACGTTTATTCCAACTCCGAGATGCTTGCACCAGTCCATAAATGGAACGTTGGAGCTTGCACACTTTGTCAGCACTTTTTTTTGGATCAACAAAACCTTCAGGTTGCATCATATACAACTCTTCTTCTAGAAATCCATTCAAGAATGCAGTCTTGACATCCATTTGCCAAATTTCATAATCATGAAATGCAGCAATAGCCAACATGATTCGGACAGACTTAAGCATCGCTACGGGTGAGAAAGTCTCATCGTAGTCAACCCCTTGAACTTGTCGAAAACCTTTTGCAACAAGTCGAGCTTTGTAGACAGTAACATTACCATCAGCGTCAGTCTTCTTCTTAAAGATCCATTTATTCTCAATGGCTTGCCGATCATCGGGCAAGTCAACCAAAGTCCATACTTTGTTTTCATACATGGATCCTATCTCAGATTTCATGGCCTCTAGCCATTTTGCGGAATCTGGGCTCATCATCACTTCCTCATAGTTCGTAGGTTCATCATGGTCTAGTAACATGACTTCCAGAATAGGATTTCCGTACCACTCTGGTGCGGATCTTACTCTGGTAGACCTACGAGGTTCAGTAGAAACTTGATCTGAAGTTTCATGATCAATATCATTAGCTTCCTCACTAATTGGTGTAGTTGTCACAGGAACCGGTTCTTGTGATGAACTACTTTCCAATAAGGGAGTAGATACAGTTATCTCATCAAGTTCTACTTTCCTCCCACTCACTTCTTTCGAGAGAAACTCCTTCTCTAGAAAGGATCCGATTTTAGCAACGAAAATCTTGCCTTCAGATCTGTGATAGAAGGTGTACCCAATTGTCTCCTTTGGGTATCCTATGAAGACACATTTCTCCGATTTTGGGTTCGAGCTTATCTGGTTGAAGTTTCTTCACATAAGCATCGCAGCCCCAAACTTTGAGAAATGACAACTTTGGTTTCTTGCCAAACCACAGTTCATAAGGCGTCGTCTCAACGGATTTTGATGGTGCCCTATTTAACGTGAATGCGGCCGTCTCTAAAGCATAACCCCAAAACGATAGCGATAAATCGGTAAGAGACATCATAGATCGCACCATATCAAGTAAAGTACGATTACGACGTTCGGACACACCATTTCGCTGTGGTGTTCCAGGTGGCGTGAGTTGCGAAACTATTCCACATTGTTTCAAATGTAAACCAAACTCGTAACTCAAATATTCTCCTCCACGATCAGATCGTAGAAACTTTATTTTCTTGTTACGATGATTTTCTACTTCACTCTGAAATTCTTTGAACTTTTCAAATGTTTCAGACTTGTGCTTCATCAAGTAGATATACCCATATCTGCTCAAATCATCTGTGAAGGTGAGGAAATAACGATATCCGCCACGAGCCTCAACATTCATCGGACCACATACATCTGTATGTATGATTTCCAACAAATCTGTTGCTCTCTCCATAGATCCAGAGAACGGTGTTTTGGTCATCTTGCCCATGAGGCACGGTTCGCAAGTACCAAGTGATTCATAATCAAGTGATTCCAGAAGTCCATCAGTATGGAGTTTCTTCATGCGTTTTACACCGATATGACCTAAACGGCAGTGCCACAAATATGTTGCACTATCATTATCAACTCTGCATCTTTTGGCTTCAACATTATGAATATGTGTATCACTACTATCGAGATTTAATAAAAATAGACCACTCTTCAAGGGTGCATGACCATAAAAGATATTACTCATATAAATAGAACAACCATTATTCTCTGATTTAAATGAATAACCGTCTTGCATCAAACAAGATCCAGATATAATGTTCATGCTCAACGCAGGCACCAAATAACAATTATTCAGGTCTAAAACTAATCCCGATGGTAGATGTAGAGGTAGCATGCCGACCGCGATCACATCGACTTTGGAACCATTTCCCACGCGCATCGTCACCTCGTTCTTAGCTAATCTTCGGTTAATCCGTAGTCCCTGTTTCGAGTTGCAAATGTTAGCAACAGAACCAGTATGAAATACCCAGGTGCTACTGCGAGCATTAGTAAGGTACACATCAATAATATGTATATCACATATACCTTTGTTCACTTTGCCATCCTTCTTATCCGCCAAATACTTGGGGCAGTTCCGCTTCCAGTGTCCAGTCTGCTTGCAGTAGAAGCACTCAGTTTCAGGCTTAGGTCCAGACTTGGGTTTCTTCACTTGAGCAGCAACTTGTTTGCCGTTCCTTTTGAAGTTCCCCTTCTTATTCCCTTTGCCCCTTTTCTTGAAACCAGTGGTCTTGTTAACATTTAACACTTGATGCTCCTTTTTGATTTCTACCTCCGCGGCTTTCAGCATCGCGAAGAGCTCGGGAATAGTCTTGTTCATCCCTTGCATATTATAGTTCATCACAAAGCTCTTGTAGCTTGGTGGCAGTGATTTGAGAATTCTGTCAATGACGCTATCATCCAGAAGATTAACTCCTAGTTGAATCAAGTGATTATTATACCCAGACATTTTGAGTATATGCTCACTGACAGAACTATTCTCCTCCATCTTGCAGCTGTAGAACTTATTGGAGACTTCATATCTCTCAATCCGGGCATTTGCTTGAAATATTAACTTCAACTCCTGGAACATCTCATATGCCCCATGACGTTCAAAACGTCGTTGAAGACCCGGTTCTAAGCCGTAAAGCATGGCACACTGAACTATAGAGTAGTCATCAGCTTTGCTCTGCCAGACGTTCTTAACGTCGTCAGTTGCATCAGCAGCAGGCCTGGCATCCAGCGGTGCTTCCAGGACGTAACTCTTCTGTGCAGCAATGAGGATAATCCTCAGGTTACGGACCCAGTCCATGTAATTGCTACCATCATCTTTCAACTTTGCTTTCTCAAGGAATGCATTAAAATACAACGGAACAATAGCACGAGCCATCTATCTACATACAAACATAGACAAGCAAAATACTATCAGGTACTAAGTTCATGATAAATTTAAGTTCAATTAATCATATTACTAAAGAACTCCCACTTAGACAGACATCTCTCTAGTCATCTAAGTGATTACGTGATCCAAATCAACTAAACCATGTCCGATCATCACGTGAGATGGAGTAGTTTCAATGGTGAACATCTCTATGTTGATCATATCTACTATATGATTCACGCTCAACCTTTCGGTCCCCGTGTTCCGAGGCCATATCTGTATATGCTAGGCTCGTCAAGTATAACCTGAGTATTCCGCGTGTGCAACTGTTTTGCACCCGTTGTATTTGAATGTAGAGCCTATCACACCCGATCATCACGTGGTGTCTCAGCACGAAGAACTTTTGCAACGGTGCATACTCAGGGAGAACACTTCTTGATAATTAGTGAGAGATCATCTTAAAATGCTACCGTCAAACAAAGCAAGATAAGATGCAAAAAGGATAAACATCACATGCAATCAATATAAGTGATATGATATGGCCATCATCATCTTGTGCTTGTGATCTCCATCTTCGAAGCACCGTCGTGATCACCATCGTCACCGGCGCGACACCTTGATCTCCATCGTAGCATCGTTGTCGTTACGCCATCTATTGCTTCTACGACTATCGCTACCGCTTAGAGATAAAGTAAAGCAATTACAGGGCGTTTGCATTTCATACAATAAAGTGACAACCATATGGCTCCTGCCAGTTGCCGATAACTTCGGTTACAAAACATGATCATCTCATACAATAAAATATAGCATCATGTCTTGGCCATATCACATCACAACATGCCCTGCAAAAACAAGTTAGACGTCCTCTACTTTGTTGTTGCAAATTTTACGTGGCTGCTACGGGCTTAAGCAAGAACCAATCTCACCTACGCATCACAACCACAACAATAGTTTGTCAAATAGACTCCGATTTAACCTTCACAAGGACCGGGCGTAGCCACACTCGGTTCAACTAAAGTGAGAGAGACAGACACCCGCCAGCCACCTTTAAGCACGAGTGCTCGTAACGGTGAAACCAGTCTCACATAAGCGTACGCGTAATGTCGGTCCGGGCCGCTTCATCTCACAATACCGCTGAACCAAAGTATGACATGCTGGTAGGCAGTATGACTTATATCGTCCACAACTCACTTGTGTTCTACTCGTGCATATAACATCAACGCATAAAACCTAGGCTCGGATGCCACTGTTGGGGAACGTAGTAATTTCAAAAAAATTCCTACGCACATGCAAGATCATGGTGATGATATAGCAACGAGGGGAGAGTGTTGTCTACGTACCCTCGTAGACCGAAGCGGAAGCGTTGACGCAACGTAGAGGAAGTAGTCGTACGTCCTCCGGTTCAACCGATCCAAGTACCGTTACTCCGGCACCTCCGAGTTCTTGACACGCGTACAACTCGATGACGCACCCTCGATCTCCGATCCAGCAGAGGCGCCGAGGGGGAGTTCCGTCAGCACGACGACGTGGTGACGATCTTGATGTTCTCCTGTTGCAGGGCTTCACCTAAGCACCGCTACAATATGACCGAGGTGTAATATCGTGGAGGGGGGCACCGCACACGGCTAAGGAACGATCAATGATCAACTTGTGTGTTCTAGGGTGCCCCCTACCCCCGTATATAAAGGAGGGAGGGAGGAGGTGGCCGGCCCTAGGGGGGGCGCGCCATGAGGAGGGGGAAACCTACTCCAAGTAGGTTTCCCTCTCTTTTCCTTATCTTATTTGGAGGGGGAAGGAAAGAGTACTAGTATTAGGAAGTAGTACTAGTAGTAGTAATAGGAAGAGGGGGAAGGAGAAAGGAAAGGGGGGCCGGCCCCCCTCCCCAATTCGGATTGGGCTTGGGGGG
>NC_041386.1:598857264-598872189 GCF_002162155.2 Triticum dicoccoides | reverse complement strand
GGGGGGGGGGGGCGCCCCCCTCCCTTGCTCCTTCTCTCTTCTTCCTACATGGGCCCAATAAGGCCCATATACCTCCCGGGGGGTTCCGGTAACCTCCCGGGGCTCCAAACTTCTCCGGAACCTTTCCGATGTCCAAATATATCCGTCCAATATATCAATCTTTATGTCTCGACCATTTCGAGACTCCTCGTCATGTCCGCAATCATATCCGGGACTCCGAACAACCTTCGGTACATCAAAATACATAAACTCATAATATAACTGTCATCGAAACCTTAAGCGTGCGGACCCTACGGTTCGAAAACGATGTAGGCATGACTGAGACACATCTCTGGTCAATAACCAATAGCGGGACCTGGATGCCCATATTGGTTCCTACATATTCTACGAAGATCTTTATCGGTCAAACCGCATAACAACATACGTTGTTCCCTTTGTCATCGGTATGTTACTTGTCCGAGATTCGATCGTCGGTATCCAATACCTAGTTCAATCTCGTTATCGACAAGTCTCTTTACTCGTTCTGTAATACTTCATCTTATAACTAACTCATTAGTTACATGCTTGCAAGGCTTAGGTGATGAGCATTGCCGAGAGGGCCCAGAGATACCTCTCCGACAATCGGAGTGACAAAACCTAATCTCGAATTATGCTAACTCAACATGTACCTTCGGAGACACCTGTAGTACTCCTTTATAATCACCCAGTTACGTTGTGACGTTTGGTAGTACCCAAAGTGTTCCTCCGGTAAACGGGAGTTACACAATTCTCATAGTTACAGGAACATGTATAAGTCATGAAGGAAGCAATAGCAGAATACTAAACGATCAAGTGCTAAGCTAACGGGATGGGTCATGTCAATCACCTCATTCTCCTAATGATGTGATCCCATTAATCAAATGACAACACATGTCAATGGTTAGGAAACATAACCATCTTTGATTAATGAGCTAGTCAAGTAGAGGCATACTAGTGACTATATGTTTGTCTATGTATTCACACATGTATCATGTTTCCGGTTAATACAATTCTAGCATGAATAATAAACATTTATCATGATATGAGGAAATAAATAATAACTTTATTATTGCCTCTAGGGCATATTTCCTTCATTAGTTACGGGATGATGCATTACAGAACGAGTAAAGAGACTTGTCGGTAACGAGATTGAACTAGGTATTGAGATACCGACGATCGAATCTCGGGCAAGTAACATACCGATGACAAAGGGAACAACGTATGTTGTTATGCGGTTCGACCGATAAAGATCTTTGTAGAATATGTAGGAGCCAATATGGGCATCCAGGTTCCGCTATTGGTTATTGACGAGAGAAGTGTCTCGGTCATGTCTACATAGTTCTCGAACCCGTAGGGTCCGCACGCTTAAATGTTCGTTGACGATATAGTATTATATGAGTTATGTATGTTGGTGACCGAATGTTGTTCGGAGTTCAGGATAAGATCACAGACATGACGAGGAACTCCGAAATGGTCCGGAGATAAAGATTGATATATGGGATAATAGTGTTTGGTCTCCGGAAGGGTTCCGGAATTCATCGGAAGGGGTTCCAGATGTTTCCCGAAATGTTTGGGTACGAGAACACTTTATTTGGGCCAAAGAGGAAAGCCCACAAGGTTTTTGGAAAGTGCAAAAGGAAGTTTTGCGGAGTCCACGGGCCAGATGCCAGGGTCCAGACGCCGGGAACCCTGGCGTCTGGCCTTGGAGTCTGAGAAGGACTCTTGCCTTTCGGGTGAAACCAACTTTGTGGAGGCTTTCACTCCAAGTTTAGACCCCAAGGCTCAACATATAAATAGAGGGGTAGGGCTAGCACCCAAGACACATCAAGAAACACCAAGCCATGTGCCGGCTACCCCGTCCCCTCTAGTTTATCCTCTGTCATAGTTTTCGTAGTGCTTAGGAGACGCCCTGCAGAGATTGTTCTTCACGAACACCGTCACCACACTGTCGTGTTGCCGGAACTCATCTACTACTTCGCCCCTCTTGCTGGATCAAGAAGGCGAGTACGTCATCGAGCTGAACGTGTGCTGAACCCGGAGGTGCCGTACATTCGGTACTTGATCGGGACGGATCGTGAAGGTGTACGACTACATCAACCGCGTTGATAAAACGCTTCCGCTTACGGTCTACGAGGGTACGTAGACAACACTCTCCCCTCTCGTTGCTATGCATCACCGTGATCTTACATGTGCGTAAGAATTTTTTTGAAATTACTACGTTCCCCAACAACGATTAGCTCTAGACGACGAAGCACTACATGATTGTGAAGAACGTATGCTTGCAACTCGTAGAGAGGCTGTGCTTTCGGTCTTCCGTTCGAGGGACTGTTCGTGGAAGGTTCGCGGGATCGTTCATCTACCGTTCGAGGGACTCCAAGTACGATCTATGCCGACTCTTCTTCTTCCACAGCAACTCGGAGTCGGTAACGATCTGATCCAAACCATTCATAGCATCTTCATACTGTTCCTAGTTGATCGTAGGGAAATCTTTTTCTGTTTTCTACCAAGTTTCCCAACAATATACATATAGCGCCTCAAGGAAGAGTATAACATGCAAGCCTCACAATATCATGATCAGTCTACTAAAGGCCACATGATAGTTTCTTTTACTCCAGAGAACAACATACAACAATCTCCTTGCTATCCCATATGCAGAAGCTATAGCTTACATGGACTTGAACTTAGATGACTCCCCCCAAATAAGTACACCAGGGAATACCAACTGCATCAATTCAGATGTGTTCACCTTCGCTTGATATAGGTTCTTCATGAGAGTTGTTTGCAAGGTGGATCCAGCTTCCAACGCACTGACGTCACTTGGTTTGTTTCTTGGTATTAATAATCTGAGCCAGCCACCATTTAATCTGAATGTTTCCTTTGCTGTGAGGCAGAGGCCTTATGGAGATATTGTCAGTAAGTTCAAATTCAACCGAGCTTTTGCAAGTGGCAACACCTTCAGATTGGTAGACTTGTCCTCGTGCCCGTGGGCACATCTAGTTAGCGATTGGAGCATCTATGTTATAGATGGCAGAATCCACGTGCGAGTCCAAGTAAAGACTGGAGCTGGCTAGCTAATGCATGTTATCTAACTAAGGATTTTTATGAACTTTGTTGTTATAGGCATATGCGAATTATCTGGATATGAATGACCACAACATTATCTTTACTATAGCGTTGGTGAGTTTGATAAGATTTCCGCATATGTCATTTAACGGGCTACGTATAGTTGGAGTGTGTCCTTTAATGACTGATAAAAGCCAAGTGATCTGGACAATTTTTACTGAAGTGTGGTCTTAACTACTAAAGTATGAGTAAAATTTATACTGAACATTTTCACTTATTTACAATGTATTTTTTTATCAAAACATGGTTTTGACTAGAATGCTTATGAATACCTAGGTAGTATTTTATAAAAATTCAATCAATATACAAGATTACTAACTATGAAACATTTATTTCTCAATCACATCAGAAATGTGTGCGTGTTGCACCCATTTGATATAATTAATTTGGTAGAGAGCTCCCCGTCAACAAAGGTAGAGAGCTCTAAAGTGCATGATGTAGCAAAATATCTTGTTAAGGGTTTCTAGATTATGAGGAGATATAAGCAATTAGATAGATCTACATATACAAAGTGCTTACGAGGAGCATGTCATGTTTATGGATTTGAAAGAAAATGGTACACAAGTTATCTAAAATTTCAAAAATTCTAAAGAAAGTTCGTGAAAATAAAAATGAAAAAGGGAAGAAATATAAAACTTAAATCGGAAAAGAAAGAG
Source organism: Triticum dicoccoides (assembly GCF_002162155.2). Classification (NCBI taxonomy): domain Eukaryota; kingdom Viridiplantae; phylum Streptophyta; class Magnoliopsida; order Poales; family Poaceae; genus Triticum; species Triticum dicoccoides. Next base: position 598,868,392 of record NC_041386.1, on the reverse strand, counting down.
AAAAAACAAGCGGAAACCATGCACGCTAAAACTAAAAGAAAAATCGCCTGGAAAAACCGTGCAAAACCTGAACTAGAAATGTAAATTAACAACAAGAAGAAAAAGAAGTTGGACTATGCACAACAGGTTATCTATCCGAGCTGGTAACGGTGGCTAGTAATAAACCTACTGGTATTGAGTTTGAATCTCAAGTGACGCGATATTTTTTGAACCTTAAAAAAGGAAAAAAAAAAGGGTAAATGGTCCTAGCCAGGACAGGAGTTGGCATCATAGACCACTGTACGACGTATACATACAAAAGTGGGTACGATTTGCCGAAGGTCTATATTACCCTTTATACGTTTAGTGAGGGGGTTGTATCGAAGCGGAGCTCAATTTTAGAATCAACAAGATTGAGTGGGCATTTGAAAGCATATGTAATTTTTAGGACTACCATAGCACTTGCTTTTTTTAGTCAAACTCGCCAAGCTTTTATTGAACCATCACACAATTTATGGGGGCGAACAAGAGATCTCCAGGGTGGCCTAACCAAAAAACGAGACCAACCAGGACTAGCCCTTGGCGGCATATTTTGATAGGAGAATTCTCTAAGCGCCCCCTCGGCCGAGCCAGGGCTCGAACCAGGGCGGGCAGCCTGCGGGAGCGCAGGGCTAACCAACAGGCCGACGTCCTGTTCTCACCAGGGTGGCCTAACCAAACATGGCGATCGGTCTCTAGAGTTAAAGCATGCTTTGCTAGTCTGTTGGCCTTGATATTCGAGGTTCTAAACTCATGTAAAATAAGACAAGAAGTAAGAGTACTAGAGCTTTGCTTGATCTCATGCACAACTGCTCCATAAGATGACGAGGTTCCTTTCCGATTAGCTTCAACCGCTTTTGTGCAATCAGATACCACCGTGATCTTGTGAATGAATAAATCGTTTGCCAGGGCTAGAGCTTCTCTAATCGCCAAAGTTTCGAGTTACTTAGGTTCATCTATATTCCTGAACATGACCGTGGATGCTCCCTGGAAAACTCCTGAAACATCACGGCATATAGCTCCGACTGCACCAAACCCTCCTGCTCTGGAGACTGCCGCGTCCACGTTTGGCCCTCCTGGGTTCGAACCGAAGTAGTTGGTCATGGTGGTGTCGCTACATGTGCTGGACCATCTCTCTATGAATGCATGCGATGCAAAAGGCGTTTGTAATATTCCTTCATGTATGATCTTTCGCCGGGCATACCAAATCGCCCAGACCGTGGTGATCAAGGTGGTGAACTCCTGTTGTGGTAGAGACTAACTCATAGCGAATAACCATACCTTCGCATTTTCATCGCGGTTCATGCACATGTGCTGGACCATCTCATCATTTGATAGCGCCCATGCACTCCTTGACAGCGTGCAGTCTAGAAGCGAATGCCGCCGGTTATCTTTCGCTTTGCAGATTGCACAAACATGTGAAGAAGATATGTTCCAGTGATGAACAACGCCACTAGTTTTGTTTTTTTGCGCAATATCGGCCTTGCTTTATTAAGCTAAAACAGAGTTTACACGGATTATATTAGGTAATTAGGATCATGAGGCGATCCTAACCAGAAATAACGCCCTTGGGGAAGAGAAACCCCATGCCTAGCTAGAAATAACGCCCTGGGGGAAAAGATCGTCACTAGTGGGTAGTGAGTGCTGTGCAAGTCTCCAGGAGAACATCTTAAGCTTCGAAGGCACTTGCATTTTCCACACCCATTTTATACGCAATTCGTACAGATCCTATTTTTTTAGGGGAAGATTGTGCAGGTTTTTTGTTAGACATTCGTACAGATAGTACTCCCTCCGTCCCAAAATAAGTGACTCAACTTATTTTGGGACGGAGGGAGTATGAAATAGAGATGGTCCAGCATATGCAGCGGCACCAAAGCCCAAAGCTGCAAACGTTGTGGCTGTGGGCCGATGTGGGCAACATGATTTTGTTGTCGTGTACAACAAGTTGGATGGAGTTGGCGTCGGACTCCTTCCGTCCTTGGTTATATACAGCCTCCCTAGCCAGGTCTCGACCGATCCATGCATGAACCAGAACTCCAAAAGAGAAGAGAAGAGAAGAGAAGAAGAATCACGCGACGCGAGCAGAGGAAGAGGAGAGGCAAGGGAAGCCATGGATGCGGAGGAGGGGAATACATGGGAAATTCTTTGATTGTAACCAGGTGATCCGCAACCTGATCCCTGTCTTATTTCATTGCGTTGCTGCTCTACATATCCTCGTATCTATCTACCTGAAGATCAAAGGGTCAGGGCTTTCCCCTGCCTGTTTCCTAGTAGTTCAGTAGTACACTATGATGTGCTCTTATACTGGAGCTTATTTATTGAGCTTATTTATTTATCTCCCTCGGCCATACCTTGGTCGAATGAGTTTATCATTCTAAAGGAGCACCATCGAAATATGGTATATGACCGGTCTTGACTGTGCCGGCAACATCATTGATAGCCGTTGGTGACCTGTTGCGATGGACGTCACATCATTTTCAGATTTAAGTTTGTGTCCAGTCATGCTGAACGGGTTCATAACTTAATATAATGGATTTTTTTAAGGTGCTACAGTGGGCTTACATAGAAAGAGTGGTGTAGGGAAAGATAGGGATATACAGACATGATGGATTACAATCTCATAGATAAGTGACACTACATGGTACTCCAGTCTCATAGCAGATTTGAAGCCTGCTCCTCTGCATATTGATTGCATTTGGTGCAGATGAAGAAGACACAACAGAAAACACAAGCTCTGGCAATGCAAAGGTCCATCTACACATTCTGGGGACTAGATTGTTGTTACCAGAGCCGGGAACTTGCCTACTGTATTATTTGATTGCATTGCTCGTCTCCATATCCTCATCATCCACTCAACCTGCCTCTACCTGCAGAACATCGACGACGGTTATTTTTTGAATCGTGTGGTTTTGCAGCGAGAACGGCTCACGGCAGTCGTGGGGCTTACATTATCAGTTCACTTATTCGGGATCAGAAGCTTCAGTTTACCTGTTCCCGTCTATTTAAATTTTCGATTTGCAAATTATTTTGTTTCCTGCTGTGAGATTGATCTAACGAATTATTTTATGTTTCTATTATTTCCCTTGCATCTCTTATCTGTTTCCTTTTTCTTCCTGTGTAATTTGAAGTTTATGTGCGTGTGGTTATAATTTGGGCTCACCTAATGAGAAGAGCCACAATGGTGCACTACTGGCATGTGTTATTGCTTTGTGATATTTGGAGTAAATGGTAATCTGGTGTGCGCACTACTACTATGTACTAGCATATTACCAGACAACTATAAAGGTCCGTAATGTACCATAGCACAATATATTTTTCAAGAGGAAATCTCCCATAAATATTTTGTAAGACTTCTTGTTTTGTAAACAGCCTATTCCCGTCATTTGAATCCCGGTGAATGGAATACATGATATGTGCAACAACTATAATTAACAGTTTGTATCTTCACAGCTAGTTATTTGTTTATTTATTTATTTAGAACGAAGACGCGAGACGCGTCCGGCTTTAACTTAATAAAGGCCACAACAGGTAGCATCCAACATAGGTTCGAAAACACAACGACCACCAAAGGCCAACATAGGTTCGCAGCTAGTTAACCTAGATGATATAGTTTTGTTACCGCTCAGATGCAGCTTTTTAAGATCCAGGCAATCTGACTGCGAATTCCTGCATCCTTTGTTTATTCAAAATTTATTGTACCTGCTAGGTCAAAAGAGAGGACCAAATATATGAGGATTCAACGATTTTAAGTTCAAGAACAATTCATTTCTAAGTTTTCTTTGTTGCAAAGGAGTAGTACTAGAAACCATCTGAAATACTTATTCAATATTTAGGAAGAAACTGGATAGTCAATGCTTAGAACGAAAGTCCCAAGTGGATTAAATGTGTAGCATGGGGTTTATTTCTTGTTTACCTTTGATGAGGATCAATTAAATTGTTTCACTCCTAAACTCGTATCCACTTGTGCGCCTCAGGATTAAATGTGTAGCATGGGGTTCTTGACGGCTCTCAGGATTAAGAGGGCGGAACCTGAATCATTAGGAAGTTAGATGCAAATGACGAGCGGGTGCTTGAGTATGCAAACACATTTGTTCCGGGATCGCCCAGATGTGAAAGAGATGTGGTGTCAGGACACAACCTCTCCTTACTTGAAGATTTCAACACTTCATCATGTTCGGTTAAGTTGAAATACCCTTTATTTTTGGGAAGTGATTCAAATCAGCCAAACTGCCTACCATTTTGCCGGTTCAAGAACCCGTCCGCTAACAAACATATATAAGTGCCATATTCAAATCCACTCGCGCTTTATCTCTTCAAGAATTGCGCCACCTCTATTTTTTTTTTCTGCCGTGCATTCAACTATAGTACTCTTATACAACGAAATATTTGGAAATAGCGGTGGGCCCAGAGCCCAAAGCGGCAAGTACTGCGGGCCGATGTGTGCTGCGAAGCAACATGATTTCATTGTAAAGGCTGGGCCAGGGCCCAGGATGCATATGTAGGACGAGTTGGAGTCGGCGTCGGATTCCACCGCCGGCCTTATATACAGGCTCGCCCTAGGTCTCCCGATCCATCCATCCATCCCGGCAAAAGGGGTGCAGTCTCGGCGATAAGCAGGGACAAGGAAGGGAGGTATTTGGGCTCTTCGGCTGTTACGTTTGATGGTTTGGTTGATGCAGCGAATCTGGAAGCACTTGCGTGCAGCGAGGCATTAGCTCTGGCAAAGGACCTCAACCTCTCACATGTGATCATAGGTTCTGATTGTATGCAAGTGGTCTCGGACATTAGGAAGAATGTGCTATCATCTTATGATGTAGTTCTTAGTGAAATTAGAGAGTCTATGAAAGATTTTATGAGTGCTAGTTATAGATATGAGTGTAGGGAGGCCAATGCTGAAGCCCATGCCATTGCAAAGGCTGCTTCAGCTCTTCCTTCTGGTCGCCGCTTGTGGCTAGGGATCCTACCAAACATCACTTGTATTCCTTTTGTGTTATCTTTTGAATAAATCCTTAGTTCACCTCAAAAAAAAAAAAATCCATCCATCCATCTAGAAACCAGGGCAGATCTTGTAGACGGAAGGGACGCCAAGGATGTGGGCGACGGGGTGGTGGGGATGGTGACGGGCCCTCCCATGCCTGCTCCGCTCGACGAGCAAGGCGACAACATGCTACTGATGTATCTGCCGACACCGAAGCCGCTGCTGACGCTGATGATGCCGACGCCACCGCCGACGGTTGAGGAGTTGAAAGCCTTGTTCACCAGGCTCCAAGGAGAAGACGGCAAGCCGTCCAAGGAATTGCTCCGGCAGATGATGGGTCCTCCCATGCCTGCTCCGCACGACGAGGAAGGCAACAGGTTGCTGATGTATCTGCCGACACCGAAGCCGCTGCCGACGCTGATGATGCCGCCGCCGCCGCCGACGCTGGACGAGTTGGAATCCTTGTTCGCCAGCTTTCCAGGAGAAGACGGCAAGCCGTCCAAGGAATTGCTCCGGCAGATGTTGCTGGATATCGCTCCCCCTGCTGTCTAATTACTTAGCTTCCTTTCTACGCATTGTTTTCATTGTTTTTAAGGGTGTGTCTAGGGCACATCTAGATGTGTTCTAGTTATTGCACATCTAAGTGAGTGAATCAAGCATAAAGAGAAAAGAAAAAAGAAAAAGGGAAATATCCACACGAATCTCGACGTAAGATCAATGACATAGGACTTAGATGTGCAATACTTATGGCACATCTAGATGTGCTTTAGCAAAACTGTTGTTTTTTAATCGATGATGGACTACCTGCTGCCTAATTGTTATTCAATTTTGCTAAAGCACATCTAGATGTACCATAAGTATTGCACATCTAAGTCATATGTCATTGATCTTACATTAAGATTCGTGTGAATATTTTTTTCTTTTTTTTCTCTTTATGTTTGATTCACTCACTTAGATGTGCAATAACTAGAGCACATCTAGATATGTCCTAGACACACTTATTGTTATTCTTTGTTTGGCAAAAGCAAATGTAATGCCATGTTCAGTTCAGTTTAGTTTCATTGCTTGCTTGTTCCTCTTGAATGAAAGACATAAGTTGAACATTTCATCTGCAGCTGCTGCCCGCAACTTGCCCGCTGTCTTATTTGATTGCTCTGCCTCTCTGCATATTCTCATATCTATCTACACACTCTGAAAATTGGTTGTGACACGCTGACTGAAAACACTCGCCCAGATTATCATGAGACCGACTGATTCGCCATTCTGGAAAGGACTTATGCAAACGAAGGACTTGTTCTTTCGCAGGGTCAAATTCTTAGTTGGCAATGGGATGTCAACAAGATTTTGGGAGGATACATGGTTAGGAGAGACACCCCTGGCCGTCCAATATCACACCCTTTACAACATTGTGCAACGTAAAGAGGATTATGTAGGCATAGTTTTGCAAACAACTCCCTTGAATATTCAGTTCAGACGTGCGTTAGTTGGAGAGAGATGGATTGCCTGAATGCATTTGGTTCGGAGACTGATAGAGGTTGAACTCTCCGACCAGCCGGATTTGACACAATGGAAATTAACCAAAAATGGAATTTTTACGATGAGATCATTTTATATGGATTTGATTAATTCTGGCCCAATCTCAAGATCATTGCATATTTAGAGGGTTAATGTTCCTTTGTGTATTAAAAATTTTATATGGTTCATCCACAAGCAAGTGATTCTCAGTAAGGACAACTTAATCAAGAGGAGATGGGTAGGTAGTTCGCGGTGTTGTTTTTGTGATCATGATGAAACAAAACAACACTTATTCCTTGAATGCCCACTTGCCAAGTTACTTTGGAGAACGATTCATATAGGTTTTAACATTAATCCTCCAGTTGATATTGCGTCGTTGTTTCGGACATGGTTAGCTGGGGTTGAACAGATTACTGCGGCTCGTATTCGGATTGGAATATGTGCGCTATTGTGGGCTATATGGAACTGTATGAATGATATGATTTGAACGCCGATAACGCCCACACGTGTGGGCGTTAAGGGGTCTGCCCACACGTTTTGTGTGGTGTCTAAGAGGATCAGCTCACACGCCCACGTGTGAGCAAAACAAGTAATGCCCACACGCTTTTTTTTCCTCGCGATCCCTCTCACACGCCTACGTGTGGGCAAAATAGATAACGCCCACACGCTCGTGCGTCAGGCCTCCTACCTCATGATCCCGCACGCCCCGCGTGACAGTCATCATGCGCCCAGCAGTTGCCATGGCCTGGGCCCTCTTCGATGTTCGTTTAACTGCAGTTGCCATGTCACTGAACTACAGTTGCCATGTCGGACAACTACAGTTGCCATGGTTGCTTAACTGCAGTTGCCATCTCCGGCGAAGTGCCAGATGCCATTTTTGGACAACTACAACTGTTGCCATGTATGGTCTGGTTTACTATAGTTGCCATGATTTGAAAACTTTAAGGGTTGCCACCTACTAACACTAGGTAGTTACCATGTACGGTCTGGTTTACTACAGTTGCCATGATTTGAAAACTTTAGGAGTTGCCACCTACTAACACTAGGCAGTTGCCGTGTAGCGCTACAAAGACACATGTTAAAATAACATGTTCGGGTAAAAAAAAGAGTTGCCATCTGCTTACAAGCACACTAGGGCAATTGCCATGTAACCTGCAAAACACATAGCAACTGACATTTTCGGGTAAAAGAGAGAGTTGCCATCTGCTTACAAGTACACTAGGGCAGTTGTCATGTACCCTGCAAAACATATGGCAACTGGCAGCATTGGGTGTGGGAGAGGAGACGGGCTTGTGGGCGAACTGCTAAATGCCCACACACGGGTCCCTCCGTGTGGTGAAAACTGACGTGTGGGCGAACTGCTAAACACGCACACACCGGTCCCTCCGTGTGATGAAAACGGATGTGCGGGCGACCGAATTAATGCCCACACACCAGCCCAGTCCTACGTGGCACCACAAATATGCCAAGATTTGTGCAACCATAAACGGACATGGATCCACGCGTGTGGGCGAGATGCAAATGGCCACACGTGTGGGCGTTAGTATTTCCGTATGATTTTTAACAAACAACACAATTTAACTTTCTTACAGGTCATCTTTAGAGCTACAACTTGGATCCGTATGTGATCCTTACTCACTCCTATGGACTTCAGGGCGCCTTTGGTTACTGGGTGCAACCAGTGAAAGATGGTAGCAGGAGCTATATTCAACCGGTTCGGCTGGCGGTCGCATAACAGTATATGAGTCTAGGAAGCTTATCCTGCATATCACCGTATCGGTTGTGATTGTCAGCATGTACTTTTCTTTTCTTTTTCCTTTGATTTGCTCCGCTTTCGAGCTATAACACTTTTATGACTGTTTTGATACTTCGTGGATCTTTAATAAGATGGTTATATGCATCGTTATGATGCAGAGACCGGGGACACACCTCCATTTCTAAAAAGAAATCTATTGTTTTGCAGAGTATTGACATCCAATTGCAAGGAATGGAACTCGCAAGTTGTCGGTGGTAGAGGAACCTCCATCACCTCCCACGATTTGGTAACCAGAACTACTGTCTAGACGGTTCAGAACAAGTAGTAATACCTGATCTGCACCAACAATGGAAGCGGGGGGAGAGGGCTAGCACAGCGAACATTGCAAGTTTGCAACCAGACCCTGTATAGCAAATTCTACCGCTGCCGATCGCAGCTGCATGCGCCGCTCATCTCCAAGGTAGGCTGGAGTGGTATGGTGGGTCGAATTTTTTCCCCCACTAAAACAGTGTGCTTTAGCAACCGCTTACTTTCCAAACTTGGACCTGAAGGAAATCAGCGCTACAAGTGCCACTGCAAAGACCACACCGCTGCCGAGAAAAGGGTTGAAGAGAAGGATTTTACAGGCACCCCCAACTCCTCTCTGTCTCTGGATCCACTTGCTTCTGAGGACTAAACCTAGCTCTGAATTCCAATTGTCAGGTCCTATCTAGAACTGACAAACAAATTCAGAGATCACACTGCAGCAAAAATTAGGGATTTGGGGGGTCCAGTGCGAGAGAATCAAGCCGCTTTAACATACACACAAGGCCAATCATGAATGCCGACTTTACTTTATGCTTACTGTTATCAGTCAAGCAGGTCGTACGGCATGCAGACACCGTCCTCCGTGCCTTGGGTCATGTCCATCGATGGTGCTGATGAGATATACCAGCACCGGAATATCAGTGCGCTTGTTAGAAGACAAAAGAAAGACGATGATGGACGTGTAGAAATATTATCCGAAGCGATGGTCCATAGCCAGGTACAATTAGTTTGTTAGCAGCCGATTCCGAGACATATTGGAATCTGGAAAGCACTGCGTACACGCGTGATGCTTTTCTGATAATGTTTTGATGTAGTTCAAACAAACGCTAATCTCGTCTTCAATATTCTCTAGTGTTACAAAAACAAATGTGTATGGGACGGCGATCTCTCTTAAAAATAGAGAAAAAATGAAATGTACTATACAATCTTATATCACCCCATTGTAGTTTCAACAGGCTTTTGCAGCGTCATCATGGCACACAACATATAATAGAGATATTCACTCCTTGTAGAAGTTTGACAAGAATAGGCTGCCGCAATGATCGATGAACTCCATCAAACATACTTTAGAGCAAAGAAACACACAATGAAGCTGATGCAGTTTTCTTTCTTTCAAACTCCAACACTGTCGAGCCCAAACACTTGCCATTACAAGGTGTCGGGCCCAACTCTACCGATAATTAATAAATTAGGTGTTCTTTGTACTACTATAACAGTTGATGAATAGATCGAAAGTTTTGCAAAAAAACACTTTATCATTAATTAATAAAGCATGTACTTGTCAAAAATTATAATTATGCTTCTTCACGTTATATGATGACATCCTTTCGTCGGGAGTGCAGTATGGGTGGTAAGGGAATGCATGGTCGGGGCCACACCAAAATTTTGGATCAAGCCGTTGGTAGCCTAATCCGAAGAATGAACCTCCGATGGCAGCCTAATTCCAATTCGGGGCATCTTCATACTCGGGAGTGTGTCCATGTAGCACGGGCGGTAAGGAAAGCCACTCGTTTCAACTCCTGGTGTTTGGCCTAAATATTGCATTCTCGATGTGCAAAGATGGTACGCAACGGCTATGCCAATCGGATAGATATAGAGGAGGAGCACGTCCTTGTAGGGATGCAACCCTATGATCTTGCAGCACGAGTAGTTTATCCGGCCCATGGTGGCGGTGTCTTCATCCACGTCCATGAAGTTATCCACGTCTGAGTTCCAAGAGTAGTCGGAATCGTCACCGCTTTTGTCTTCTTCTTCTTCTTCTTCTTCTTCTTCTTCTTCTTCTTCTTCTTCTTCTTCTTCTTCTTCTTCTTCTTCTTCGTCGTCGTCGTCGTCGTCATCGCTGTCGCTTGGACCAAAACTCTCGTCGAGAATGCTTTGTTCGGTGGGACTAAGAGATTCAAACAAACTGACTTTTTCTTTTGTGCTTTTAAACACCTTCCATTGCACCATCGACTTCATAGATTGTGATGAATGCTGTATATGATGACAATAAGCACTAAGGTTCGCCTGAAGCATCAGTGTCCACACTAACTGCCCATCAGCTGGTTCATTCAGTGTCCATACTTGAAGCTGGAACCCGTCTTTGATTGCCATGTACTGGATCCCTTTCTCATAGCTTGCTAAAAATGAACTAGCACGGCGCTCAACAAACAACCATTTGTGCTCTTCCATATCACTACAAGGTAGTTGAATCATATCGTACTTTGCCTGCGAGGTACGTAGGATCATAAGGATGTTGTTGTAGCAATGCACGTACAGTGATCCCCTCCAGTACTGAGATGATTTCCAAATACGGTCCAAGCTTGGGCACCGTGAAAACACCGGAAACACGTTGCCACAGAGGTGCTTATGATCACAGCGGCTAGGCACAAACTCTCGTCTCTCCCACTTGTCGGTTCGCGACGAGAACACCACCAAAGACAACACCTCATCTTTGGGTTCCTCAACTTCCTCCGGTGGCACTTGTTCAACTTTGCTTTGTTGTTGTTGTTGTTGTTGTTGTTGTTGTTGTTGTTGTTGTTGTTGTTGTTGTTGTTGTTGTTGTTGTTGTTGTT
>NC_041386.1:598749531-598757093 GCF_002162155.2 Triticum dicoccoides | reverse complement strand
GGGATCTAGTCCAGGTGGGAGACATAGAGATTTGCAAGATACATACGGAGCTGAATGTAGCAGACCCGTTGACTAAGCCTCTTCCACAAGCAAAACATGATCAGCACCAAAGCTCCATGGGTGTTAGAATCATTACTGTGTAATCTAGATTATTGACTCTAGTGCAAGTGGGAGACTGAAGGAAATATGCCCTAGAGGCAATAATAAAGTCGTTATTTATTTCCTTATATCATGATAAAAGTTTATTATTCATGCTAGAATTGTATTAACCGGAAACATAATACATGTATGAATACATAGACAAACAGAGTGTCACTAGTATGCCTCTACTTGACTAGCTCGTTAATCAAAGATGGTTATGTTTCCTAACCATGGCCAAAGAGTTGTCATTTGATTAAACGGGATCACATCATTAGTTGAATGATCTGAATGACATGACCCATTCCATTAGCTTAGCACCCGATCGTTTAGTATGTTGCTATTGCTTTCTTCATGACTTATACATGTTCCTATGACTACGAGATTATGTAACTCCCGTGTGCCGGAGGAACACTTTGTGTGCTACCAAACGTCACAACGTAACTGGGTGATTATAAAGGTGCTCTACAGGTGTCTCCAAAGGTACATGTTGGGTTGACGTATTTCGAGATTAGGATTTGTCACTCCGATCGTCGGAGAGGTATCTCTGGGCCCTCTCGGTAATGCACATCACTTAAGCCTTGCAAGCAATGCAACTAATGAGTTAGTTGCGAGATGATGTATTACAGAACGAGTAAAGAGACTTGCCGGTAACGAAGGAGTCTATAGCTGATGATCGAATCTCGGGCAAGTAACATACCGATGACAAAGGGAACAACGTATGTTGTTATGCGGTCTGACCGATAAAGATCTTCGTAGAATATGTAGGAGCCAATATGGGCATCCAGGTCCCGCTATTGGTTATTGACCGGAGACATGTCTCGGTCATGTCTACATTGTTCTCGAACCCGTAGGGTCCGCACGCTTAAGGTTTCGATGACAGTTATATTATGAGTTTATACGTTTTGATGTACCGAAGGTTGTTCGGAGTCCCGGATGTGATCACGGACATGACGAGGAGTCTCGAAATGGTCGAGACATAAAGATTGATATATTGGACGGCTATATTCGGACACCGGAAGTGTTCCGGGTGATTTCGGAGAAAACCGGAGAGCCGGAGGGTTACCGGAACCCCCCTGAGAGAAGTAATGGGCCATATGGGCCTTAGTGGAGAGAGAGAGGGGCAGCCAAAGGTGGGCCGCGTGCCTCCTCCCCCCTGGTCCGAATTGGACTAGGAGAGGGGGGGCGGCGCCCCCCTTTCCTTCTCCCTCCCCACTTCTTTCCCCCTCCTAGTAGGAGTCCTACTCCTACTAGGAGGAGGACTCCTCCTTGGCGCGCCATAGGGGCCGGCCGGCCTCCTCCTCTCTTGAACCTTTATATACGGAGGCAGGGGCACCCCAGAGACACACAAGTTGATCCACGTGATCATATTCTTAGCCGTGTGCGGCGCCCCCTGCCACCATAGTCCTCGATAATATTGTAGCGGTGCTTAGGCGAAGCCCTGCGACAGTAGTACATCAAGATCGTCACCACGCCGTCGTGCTGACGGAACTCTTCCTCGAGACTTTGCTGGATCGGAGTCCGGGGATCGTCATCGAGCTGAACGTGTGCTAGAACTCGGAGGTGCCGTAGTTTCGGTGCTTGATCGGTCGGGTCGTGGAGACGTACGACTACATCAACCAAACGCTTCCGTTGCGATCTACAAGGGTACGTAGATCACACTCTCCCCTCTCGTTGCTATGCATCACCATGATCTTGCGTGTGCGTAGGAAAATTTTGAAATTACTACGTTCCCCAACAGTGGCATCCGAGCCTAGGTTTTATGTGTTGATGTTATATGCACGAGTAGAACACAAGTGAGTTGTGGGCGATATAAGTCATACTGCTTACCAGCATGTCATACTTTGGTTCGGCGGTATTGTTGGACGAAGCAGCCCGGACTGACATTACACGTACGCTTACGCGAGACCGGTTCTCCCGACGTGCTTTGCACATAGGTGGCTTGCGTGTGATAGTTTCTCCAACTTTAGTTGAACCGAGTGTGGCTACGCCCGGTCCTTGCGGAGGTTAAAACAGCACCAACTTGACAAACTATTGTTGTGGTTTTGATGCGTAGGTAAGATTGGTTCTTGCTTAAGCCCGTAGCAGCCACGTAAAACTTGCAACAACAAAGTAGAGGACGTCTAACTTGTTTTTGCAGGGCATGTTGTGATGTGATATGGTCAAGACATGATGCTGATTTTATTGTATGAGATGATCATGTTTTGTAACCAAGTTATCGGCAACTGGCAGGAGCCATATGGTTGTCGCTTTATTGTATGCAATGCAATCGCGCAGTAATGCTTTACTTTATCACTAAACGGTAGCGATAGTCGTGGAAGCATAAGATTGGTGAGACGACAACGATGCTACGATGGAGATCAAGGTGTCACGCCGGTGACGATGGTGATCATGACGGTGCTTCAGAGATGGAGATCACAGGCACAAGATGATGATGACCATATCATATCACTTATATTGATTGCATGTGATGTTTATCTTTTATGCATCTTATCTTGCTTTGATTGACGGTAGCATTATAAGATGATCTCTCACTAAAATTATCAAGAAGTGTTCTCCCTGAGTATGCACCATTGTGAAAGTTCTTCGTGCTGAGACACCACGTGATGATCGGGTGTGATAGGCTCTACGTTCAAATACAATGGGTGCAAAACAGTTGCACACGCGGAATGCTCAGGTTATACTTGACGAGCCAAGCATATACAGATATGGCCTCGGAACACGGAGACCGAAAGGTCGAGCGTGAATCATATAGTAGATATGATCAACATAGTGATGTTCACCAATGAAACTACTCCATCTCACGTGATGATCGGACATGGTTTAGTTGATTTGGATCACGTGATCACTTAGAGGATTAAAGGGATGTCTATCTAAGTGGGAGTTCTTAAGTAATTTGATTAATTAAACTTAAATTTATCATGAACTTAGTACCTGATAGTATCTTGCTTATGTATGTTTGATTGTAGATAGATGGCCCGTGCTGTTGTTCCGTTGAATTTTAATGCGTTCCTTGAGAAAGCAAAGTTGAAAGATGATGGTAGCAATTACACGGACTGGGTCCGTAACTTGAGGATTATCCTCATTGTTGCACAGAAGAATTACGTCCTGGAAGCACCGCTGGGTGCCAGGCCTGCTGCTGGAGCAACACTAGATGTTATGAACGTCTGGCAGAGCAAAGCTGATGACTACTCGATAGTTCAGTGTGTCATGCTTTACGGCTTAGAATCGGGACTTCAACGACGTTTTGAACGTCATGGAGCATATGAGATGTTCCAGGAGTTGAAGTTAATATTTCAAGCAAATGCCCGAATTGAGAGATATGAAGTCTCCAATAAGTTCTATAGCTGCAAGATGGAGGAGAACAGTTCTATCAGTGAGCATATACTCAAAATGTCTGGGTATAATAATCACTTGATTCAGATGGGAGTTAATCTTCCAGATGATTGCGTCATTGACAGAATTCTCCAATCACTACCACCAAGCTACAAGAGCTTCGTGATGAACTATAATATGCAAGGGATGAATAATACTATTCCCGAGCTCTTCGCAATGCTGAAAGCTGTGGAGGTAGAAATCAAAAAGGAGCATCAATTGTTGATGGTCAACAAGACCACTAGTTTCAAGAAAAAGGGCAAAGGGAAGAAGAAGGGGAACTTCAAGAAGAACAGCAAGCAAGTTGCTGCTCAAGAGAAGAAACCCAAGTCTGGACCTAAGCCTGAAACTGAGTGCTTCTACTGCAAGCAGACTGGTCACTGGAAGCGGAACTGCCCCAAGTATTTGGCGGATAAGAAGGATGGCAAGGTGAACAAAGGTATATGTGATATACATGTTATTGATGTGTACCTTACTAATGCTCGCAGTAGCACCTGGGTATTTTATACTGGTTCTGTTGCTAATATTTGCAACTCAAAACAGGGACTACGGATTAAGCGAAGATTGGCTAAGGACGAGGTGACGATGCGTGTGGGAAACGGTTCCAAAGTCGATGTGATCGCGGTTGGCACGCTACCTCTATATCTACCTTCGGGATTAGTATTAGACCTAAATAATTGTTATTTGGTGCCAGCGTTGAGCATGAACATTATATCTGGATCTTGTTTAATGCGAGATGGTTATTCATTTAAATCAGAGAATAATGGTTGTTCTATTTATATGAGTAATATCTTTTATGGTCATGCACCCTTGAAGAGTGGTCTATTCTTATTGAATCTCGATAGTAGTGATACACATATTCATAATGTTGAAGCCAAAAGATGCAGAGTTGATAATGATGGTGCAACTTATTTGTGGCACTGCCGTTTAGGTCATATCGGTGTAAAGCGCATGAAGAAACTCCATACTGATGGACTTTTGGAGCCACTTGATTATGAATCACTTGGTACTTGCGAACCGTGCCTCATGGGCAAGATGACTAAAACACCGTTCTCCGGTACTATGGAAAGAGCAACAGATTTGTTGGAAATCATACATACAGATGTATGTGGTCCGATGAATATTGAGGCTCGTTGCGGATATCGTTATTTTCTCACCTTCACAGATGACTTAAGCAGATATGGGTATATCTACTTAATGAAATATAAGTCTGAAACATTTGAAAAGTTCAAAGAATTCCAGAGTGAAGTTGAAAATCATCGTAACAAGAAAATAAAGTTTCTACGATCTGATCGTGGAGTAGAATATTTGAGTTACGAGTTTGGTGTACATTTGAAGCAATGCGGAACAGTTTCGCAACTCACGCCACCCGGAACACCACAGCGTAATGGTGTGTTCGAATGTCGTAATCGTACTTTACTAGATATGGTGCGATTTATGATGTCTCTTACTGATTTACCGCTATCGTTTTGGGGTTATGCTTTAGAGACGGCCGCATTCATGTTAAATAGGGCACCATCGAAATCCGTTGAGACGGCGCCTTATGAACTATGGTTTGGCAAGAAACCAAAGTTGTCGTTTCTGAAAGTTTGGGGCTGCGATGCTTATGTGAAAAAGCTTCAACCTGATAAGCTCGAACCCAAATCGGAGAAATGTGTCTTCATAGGATATCCAAAGGAAACTATTGGATACACCTTCTATCACAGATCCGAAAGCAAGACTTTTGCTGCTAAATTCGGAAACTTTCTGGAGAAGGAGTTTCTCTCGAAAGATGTGAGTGGGAGGAAAGTAGAATTTGATGAGGTAACTGTACCTGCTCCCTTATTGGAAAGAAGTATATCACAGAAAACTGTTTCTACGACACCTACACCAATTAGTGAGGAAGCTAATGATAATGATCATGAAACTTCAGGACAAGATACTACTGAACCTCATAGATCAACCAGAGTGAGATCCGCACCAGAGTGGTACGGTAATCCTATTCTGGAAATCATGCTACTAGATCATGATGAACCTACGAACTATGAAGAAGCGATGGTGAGCCCAGATTCCGCAAAATGGCTTGAGGCCATGAAATCTGAGATGGGATCCATGTATGAGAACAAAGTATGGACTTTGGTTGACTTGCCCGATGATCGGCAAGCAATTGAGAATAAATGGATTTTTAAGAAGAAGACTGACGCTGACGGTAATATTATTGTCTACAAAGCTCAACTTGTCGCAAAAGGTTTTCGACAAGTTCGAGGGGTTGACTACGATGAGACCTTCTCACCCGTAGCGATGCTTAAGTCTGTCCGAATCATGTTAGCAATTGCCGCATTTTATGATTATGAAATTTGGCAGATGGATGTCAAAACTGCATTCCTGAATGGATTTCTGGAAGAAGAGTTGTATATGATGCAACCGGAAGGTTTTGTCGATCCAAAGGGAGCTAACAAAGTGTGCAAGCTCCAGCGATCCATTTATGGACTGGTGCAAGCCTCTCGGAGTTGGAATAAACACTTTGATAGTGTGATCAAAGCATTTGGTTTTATACAGACTTTCGGAAAAGGCTGTATTTACAAGAAAGTGAGTGGGAGCTCTATAGCATTTCTGATATTATATGTAGATGACATATTACTGATTGGAAATGATATAGAATTTCTGGATAGCATAAAGGGATACTTGAATAAGAGTTTTTCAATGAAAGACCTCGGTGAAGCTGCTTACATATTAGGCATAAAGATCTATAGAGATAGATCAAGACGCTTAATTGAACTTTCACAAAGCACATACCTTGACAAGATTTTGAAGAATTTCAAAATGGATCAAGCAAAGAAAGGGTTCTTGCCTGTGTTACAAGGTGTGAAGTTGAGTCAGACTCAATGCCCGACCACTGCAGAAGATAGAGAGAAAATGAAAGATGTTCCCTATGCTTCAGCCATAGGCTCTATCATGTATGTAATGCTGTGTACCAGACCTGATGTGTGCCTTGCTATAAGTTTAGCAGGGAGGTATCAAAGTAATCCAGGAGTGGATCACTGGACAGCAGTCAAGAACATCCTGAAGTACCTGGAAAGGACTAAGGATATGTTTCTCGTATATGGAGGTGACAAAGAGCTCATTGTAAATGGTTACGTTGATGCAAGCTTTGACACTGATCCGGACGATTCTAAATCGCAAACCGGATACGTGTTTACATTAAACGGTGGAGCTGTCAGTTGGTGCAGTTCAAAACAAAGCGTCGTGGCGGGATCTACATGTGAAGCGGAGTACATAGCTTCTTCGGAAGCAGCAAACAAAGGAGTCTAGATGAAGGAGTTCATATCCGATCTAGGTGTCATACCTAGTGCATCGGGTTCAATGAAAATCTTTTGTGACAATACTGGTGCAATTGCCTTGGCAAAGGAATCCAGATTTCACAAGAGAACCAAGCACATCAAGAGACGCTTCAATTCCATCCGGGATCTAGTCCAGGTGGGAGACATAGAGATTTGCAAGATACATACGGAGCTGAATGTAGCAGACCCGTTGACTAAGCCTCTTCCACAAGCAAAACATGATCAGCACCAAAGCTCCATGGGTGTTAGAATCATTACTGTGTAATCTAGATTATTGACTCTAGTGCAAGTGGGAGACTGAAGGAAATATGCCCTAGAGGCAATAATAAAGTCGTTATTTATTTCCTTATATCATGATAAAAGTTTATTATTCATGCTAGAATTGTATTAACCGGAAACATAATACATGTATGAATACATAGACAAACAGAGTGTCACTAGTATGCCTCTACTTGACTAGCTCGTTAATCAAAGATGGTTATGTTTCCTAACCATGGCCAAAGAGTTGTCATTTGATTAAACGGGATCACATCATTAGTTGAATGATCTGAATGACATGACCCATTCCATTAGCTTAGCACCCGATCGTTTAGTATGTTGCTATTGCTTTCTTCATGACTTATACATGTTCCTATGACTACGAGATTATGTAACTCCCGTGTGCCGGAGGAACACTTTGTGTGCTACCAAACGTCACAACGTAACTGGGTGATTATAAAGGTGCTCTAC
>NC_041386.1:598687656-598748741 GCF_002162155.2 Triticum dicoccoides | reverse complement strand
AGTAATGGGCCATATGGGCCTTAGTGGAGAGAGAGAGGGGCAGCCAAAGATGGGTCGCGCGCCTCCTCCCCCCTGGTCCGAATTAGACTAGGAGAGGGGGGGCGGCGCCCCCTTTCCTTCTCCCTCCCCACTTCTTTCCCCCTCCTAGTAGGAGTCCTACTCCTACTAGGAGGAGGACTCCTCCTTGGCGCGCCATAGGGGCCGGCCGGCCTCCTCCTCTCTTGAACCTTTATATACGGAGGCAGGGGCACCCCAGAGACACACAAGTTGATCCACGTGATCATATTCTTAGTCGTGTGCGGCGCCCCCTGCCACCATAGTCCTCGATAATATTGTAGCGGTGCTTAGGCGAAGCCCTGCGATAGTAGTACATCAAGATCGTCACCACGCCGTCGTGCTGACGGAACTATTCCTCGACACTTTGCTGGATCAGAGTCTGGGGATGTCATCGAGCTGAACGTGTGCTAGAACTCGGAGGTGCCGTAGTTTCGGTGCTTGATCGGTCGGGTCGTGGAGACGTACGACTACATCAACCAAATGCTTCCGTTGCGATCTACAAGGGTACGTAGATGACACTCTCCCCTCTCGTTGCTATACATCACCATGATCTTGCGTGTGCGTACGAAAATTTTAAAATTACTACGTTCCCCAACAGCAGCCACATAAACAAAATGGAATAGAGTAAACAAATCCTTCTCTCTATACGTTTTATTTCTATAGGAGCCTCGTGAGCACACAACAGTGGAGGGGAGGAGATGCAAAAGGAGGATGTCGAGGAGCGAGGCAAATTAAAAACAAAGGATCCTATGGGTGTGTTCTAGCCACGTCGGCTAGAATGTGGATGGAGCACTCATTGTACTAGCATGAATCAGGTAATTTTCATATCACCATCATATCATTATACTACATATTTCCAGTATATTGCTGCATTAAGGCGTTACTAAATCTTTGCCAAACGACATTGGAAAAATACTTGAAGTTTGAGAAATAAGATCTACATGTAGTGATAATAGGATGGGGATATTTAGAATGTGATGAAAAACTGCTACAGAGAAATGTGGGGTGAAGCGGTGAAGATGAGAGGTTCAGAGACAATATGATGTGCGGACGGGAATGACATTGCATTATTTAAGCTGACATGAGCATGCACTTCTAAAAATAAGTTGTCTGATTATATATTTTCTTGCTCCGTGGCAACGCACGGGCATGCAGCTAGTTTCTTGTAATATTATTAAAGCATCTATAGCCGGGCACCTCAAAACCAGCCCCAACTCTACGGGTGGATGGACCGGTCAAAAAAAAAACCCCAACACAGACGGTCTTCTTAAACCAGACCCCAAATATCCAGATTGTTTGCCATCCCTCATATTCAGCACAAATCTGTGGTGGATATGAGGAGGCCAGGGTGCGTCTGGCACGTCAGCTCGGCCCACCGTGGCCCATAGAGACCCCACATAAAATCCCAATTCGGACGAACCCTAGACCTCAGTCTGCTCCAGTCCACTTCAGTCTCTCCGTTCTCTTGTCTTCCAATCCATTCCATGGGGAACGCCAATAGCAGTGCGGCTCCGACGGCGACTCGGACGCGGATGCGCTCGCTCTCCGCATCGCACTGCAGCCGTGTGGCTGCATAGGTGCGGCAGCAGCGGCGACAACTCACGTTCCACCGTCACCCGGCGATGCAGTGTGGGCGACGTTACCAGGCCCCCTCGTCTAATGTGCAACACCGGTGGCAGCTTCGCCCGCTCTACTCCACTGCAGGTACGCCACCCCGCCCCTCTCTGCCACCTCCGAAGGGCGTCCACGGCTATCGCTGGGTGCTCGTGCCCTTACCGACGTCGGGGCGGTCGAGGACGCCCGAGTCAGAGGTGCGAGCAGCAACGAGTGAGGGAGAGGGCGGCGGCGAGAGAGGCGTTGGTGAGGTCCCGATGGATCCGGAGGACACGCTTCTAGCATCGGTCCTCCACCGCTCCCTGACAACAACGGAGGTGGATGCTCGGCGGCGGGTAAGGCGTTGGCGAGGCGCCGGTGGATCCCGAGGACACGCTCCTCGCGTCGGTTCTCCGTCATTCCCTGACAATATCGAAGACGGATGGGCGGCTATGGGTGCGGCGTGGGTGAGGCGTCAGGGAAGCGCGCGCGCTGGTGGATCTCGAGGACACGCTCGTCACGTCGGTCCTCCGCCGCTCCCTGGAAATGAGACTGATGCGCGACGACTCTGGCGCAAGAATGCCAAAGCGCTCCGGCTCGACATCGAGTTGTCGAAGCACGAGGCATCGAGTTGTAGAGAAGGCGCACACCGAGGAGCAAGAATGTTTGTTCCGGAGGTTATCCGCGTAGATCTCCTCGGACAATGAGGACCCTCCGATGGCTAACGCCTACACCGAGGGCCAAAGCAGCACCGTCGACCGCAAAAGGGGAAGGGGCCGGCGGTGATTTTCTGCGCACCTTGTGCCATAGGTGTACCTGGTCGACCGCCAATTTGAGCATAGAGTCAATTGATTTTCCTGGCCAATGGCGTCAAGGGGGAGAGATTTGGTCAATGGGCGGAAGTCGCAGACGCCATGTATATGTGCACGGATGGGTGCCTATGTAATTTGACTTCTCTACGGCGCAACACGGGACGGCTCGTTTCTTATTATAAACACAGATACTTGTATGCACCCTGTTGATATTTGAGATTTGAAGTTAGGCACTCGATTGCACAGTGCACATGCATGCAGCTGCCTCTTTCTCTCTTGACTGGACACGCTCTCGCTTATCCCGCGCCGGCGTTTCCACCCGACTTGATCGACATCGGCATCGGCATCGGCCCCTCGACGCTCGGTATATATATAAGCTGGCGGGCTCTTGGTGGAGCTGCAGTCCACGCAGTCGACACACGCTTAGCTTAGCTACGTAGGCGCAGCAGCCGGAAGCTAGCTAGCAGGTCGAGAAGGCCGGCCGGAGGCAGCTGGGAGATTGCAGGGCACCACAGCCCCTCGGCGGCGTCGGCCCTGGGTGAAAAAGACAGGCTGGTGGAGTATCTCGTGGGATCAGTTCCCGGCGGCGGCCATGCCGCGACCTTGGGCGCTGTGCGGGACTTGTTCATCAAGTTCCGCCACCAACGAATCCCCTGGGTCCGCATCTACGAGTCAACCCCGGCTCGGCAGCAGCAATGTGAGTAAACTCCACTGTTGATCTGTAGAGTGCTACTCATGCATGTATTATCACCAACTCTCGCCTGGCCGGCCTCGTGATCAACATGAATATGTGTGCGCGCGTATATTACGCAGCCGGCGGGCTGCTGACCCAGGATTGGGACGGAGACGCCGCGGCGGAGGGAGCCAAGGTGTTCTTCACGCTCATCAGCCCAAAGAGGGGCGGCGCCATTAGCAGGAAGGCGCGGTGGATCCACAGATCAATAACGTAGATCGAAAAGATCCAACCTGAAGAAACACGAACATAGACGAACCACAACCAGATCCGAGCAAATCCACCGAGGATAGATCCGCCGGAGACACACCTCCACACGCCCACCAACAATGCTAGACGCACCACCGGAACGGGGACTAGACGGGGAGACCTTTATTCCATCTGCAGGGAGCCGCCGCCGTCTCGTCTTCCTGAGTAGCACACAAACCCTAACAAATCTTGAAAGAACGACTAACAACGGAGCCCTTCCGCCGGCCCTTGCCAGGATCCACCGCGCCTCCATAGAACAATACTCTATAAGATTAGTTTTTTTAGGGTCATACCATAAGAGCAACTCTAGCAGACTCCGCATCCTCCCGGCCCGCAAAACATGTTTGCGGTTCGCGCGAAACGCCTTTGCGGGCCGGCGCGGACGGCGTCGGCTTTGCGGCGTCTGATCTGGCGCGGCTCCTCCCGACCCACAAAATCTATATTTGCAATTTAAATTGATCTAGCATAATGTATTTCTTTGCTTTTGCAACAACATTAGATACAAAAGACAACACCAAATCTTTGCTAGAATAGCAAAATCAAAGAAAACAAGAACCACAAGTATGCATTTCAGAAGATTTCCAACTTCCATAACTGCTCCCACTAGTTGGACTAATATCTTCTCCATGCATTCGTTGTTGATCTGTGGATTCTTGATTTTGCATTCTTTTTCTTCATCTTTGGTTCGAAAGAAGTAGACGTTGCTTCCCCTCTAGTTGCACATGCAGCCGCATCATTGCCTTTGATTCTACTAAGGAGTGCACCAACATCTATTAAGTTTTTTTATCAACAAATCAATGTATTGGCCTTTCCAAAACCAAAATGGGCATACATCGCCCTACACAAAAGAATGATCAAGCTCGAAGTGAGCTACCGCAATTGAACTAAAGAATGAGCTATGAAATGAGCTACCGCAAGTGCACGTACCCCGTTGTTTTCGCATTTGAATAACACCCATCTGGGGTGCTTCGGCGTGCCCAAAGTGAGCCGCATCACTTTCCGCGTGTAGTCGTCGCACTCTATGAGCGGCATCGGCAAGCCACAAAGACGCTGCGCAAGCGCCGAGCCCGGTGGACGGCCGGACGAATCCATGCCCGCAAACCTTCGGCGGCGGCGGGCGGGCAAATCCGTACCTGCATGCGGCGATGCGCCCTTGCCTAGGCTGCGGGAGAGGCTCCCCGACCACTCCATCGCTTGGGGCAGCAACCGGCGGCCGGAAAAAGCCAAATCCGGCGGCCCGCATTGAAGTGCCGCAGATCTGCAAATCCGGCGGCCCACTGACGCAAGGGGGAAGGGAGGGGAGGCCTCCTGCATGTGGCGTCCTTCCGGCGTGCTCCTGCCGGCTGCTTTCGCCGGAATCTTGGGCGGAGGCTGGCGGCGGCGCGAGGATGGAGAGGAGAGGTGGTTGGTGGAGGAAAGCGCGGGATGAAATGTCCCCCACCAACTGCTTCCGCTTATATGCAGGGCACCGCAGCCGCAAGGGGGAAACCCGCGTTTTCCCGGATTGGGGTCGGGATTTTGCCGTGCTCCCTAAATTTTTTTTGCGGGCCGAGATGCGGGGTCTGATCGGGCTGGGGTTTTCGCCCCGACCCGCATTTTGGCGGTTATTTTACGGGTCAGGACGGGATGCGGGGTCTGCTAGAGTTGCTCTAAGGTTAGTCCTAAGTTTTTTTAGGGATAGGTTAGTCCTAAGTTGACCTTCTGGTGCCCTTAAACCTCGTCATAGCCCAGCTAGTAAACCCTCGCCTTCGACCTGTTTCTTACGAGCCCAAGCGGTCCGTTTCGTTTCCTCACGAGCCCAAGCCCAGCTTGTAAACCCTTCCGTCCCGCCTCTTGTCTCGTCCACACCCCTCTTCTTGCCTAGGGTCGCCGCCAGTGGCGGCGCCAAGTCATCCAACACAGAGAGCGCTCCGCCGCACCCCCGAACGCAAGAACTCGAGCGAACGCGGCGGCGGCGATGCAGTTCTTTTTCGGCAAGTCAGTGAAAACTATATATTGATCTTTCGTGTTTGTTTTTGTTTTTCTAGCCCCAAGTTGCTATCTGCCTGCTTCATCCGACCAAATATCTCTACTCCTAATGAACGAGTTGGTTGAATAGTCCCGGTTTATTTTCGTCCGGTTTATTTTTGTTTGGTTTATTTTCGTCTCACCTCTCACCACCCCTCCCATGCTAAAACCGAATCGCGTCTGATACTCCTTCCATTTATTCGTAATGTATTTATATGAAAAAATCAATTATGATTAATCTATAATCAATCTCTGAAAAATCAAATCTAATTTAATCAACTATACCATAAGTTCCTCAATCACATTAAATAATATTTCCATACTTCTCAAAAATTACATTAATTAACGTTTCCATACCTTGCCCAAAATATAATTAATGTGATTGAGGAACTTATGGTATAGTTGATTAATTTAGATTTGATTTTTCAAAGATTGATTAGAGATTCTTCGGTACACACGTAAAAAGGGAAGAAAAGAAAAAGGAAACATATGCATGGACGTCAATCCCCTTCATCTCTCCCGCTCTCTTTCCTTTCCTGGGATGTAGCCGCCGATTTTCTCCCTTGCTCATGTTCTCCTTAAAGAGGTGGACATTGAGAGGCAACGAGCGTGTTAGGCCTCAGATCGCGGATCCTCCTGACCTTGCAGTCCTTCTCCGATGTCGTCCTTGCATAATCCAACGCCCTCCTCCTCCCAGTGTCGCACCTGCGCCATTGGAGGTTGTGTGCGAGCTGGCCGCCGTCCCCGAGTATCTTCAACAGGTTGTGTGCTGCTCCCAGATAACACAATTCGTGGAAGAGTTGCAGAGAAGTGAGGGTTGGGGAGAACTGGCGTCGCGCCGTCGCCTATCTGCTGGATAACATGCAGCACGGCCATGCCATCGAGCCACCATAGCCGCTCCTTCCAGTAGGCAATGAGGTTTGGTCGAGGGCAGGGGTAACTGTTGTGCGTGCTTGCTTGTTGTTATTCTCGAGGTGGATAGGTCATGCCATGAGCCCTCCTCCACGCATGGCGCAGCTGAAAGATCGTGGATGTCGCCTAGAGGGGGGGTGAATAGGCGTTTTAAAATAATTACGGTTTAGGCTTGAACAAATGCGGAATAAACCTAGCGGTTAATTTGCCAAGCACAAAACCTAAAACAACTAGGCTCACCTATGTGCACCAACAACTTATGCTAAGAAAGATAAGCAACCATGTGATAGCAAGATATATGACAAGAAACAATATGGCTATCACAAAGTAAAGTGCGTAAAGGGCTCGGGTAAGAGATAACCGAGGCACGAGGAGACGGCGATGTATCCCGAAGTTCACACCCTTGCGGATGCTAATCTCCGTTTGGAGCGGTGTGGAGGCACAATGCTCCCCAAGAAGCCACTAGGGCCACCGTAATCTCCTCACGCCCTCGCACAATGCAAGATGCCGTGATTCCACTAAGGGACACTTGAGGGCGGTCACCAAACCCGTACAAATGGCAACCCTTGGGGGCGGTCACCGAACCCGTACATTTTGGCAACCCTTGGGGGCGGTCACCGGTACCCGTCAAATTGCTCGGGGCGATCTCCACAACCTAATTGGAGACCCCGACGCTTGCCCGGAGCTTTACACCACAATGATTGAGCTCCGTACAACACCAACCGTCTAGGGCGCCAAGGCACCCAAGAGGAACAAGCTCTAGGATGCACAAACACCCAAGAGTAATAAGCTTCTCAAACTTCACTTCCACGTATCACCGTGGAGAACTCAAACCGATACACCAAATGCAATGGCAAGGGCACACGGAGTGCCTAAATCCTTCTCTCTCAAATCCCACCGGAGCAACTAATGCTAGGGAGGAAAATGAGAGGAAGAACAAGAAGGAGAACACCAAGAACTCCAAGATCTAGATCCAAGGGGTTCCCCTCACATAGAGGAGAAAGTGATTGATGGAAATGTGGATCTAGATCTCCTCTCTCTTTTCCCTCAAAAACTAGCAAGAATTCATGGAGGGATTGAGAGTTAGCAAGCTCAAAGAAGGTCAACAATGGGGGCAAAAACGAGCTCAAAAGATGGGGAACCATTGGGGAAGAAGACCCCCTTAAATAGGTCCCCATGAATCTGCCCGTTATGTACAGAATAACATAGGAGCGGTACAACCTCTATGAGCACCGGTACAACCGGTAACAGGCAATAAGCGGTACAACCGGCCCACAACCGCCCAACAACCGCCCAACAACCGCCCAACAACCGCACCACAACAGAGACCAGTCCGGTGGTAGAGCGGTACATGACCGGTACAACCTCCGGACCAATTCTGGAGCGGTACAACCGCTCCAAACACCGGTTGTACCGGTCAAGCGGTACAACCTCTCCATGGGGCGGTACAACCTCTCTGTGTAAAACAGGCAATATCAAAACAGCCACAACTTTCGCATACGAGCTCCGAATTCAACGAAACCAAGTTTGATGGAAAGCTAATGACAAGGGCTAACACAATCTTGAGAGAAATATCAGAAATGAGAAAAGGACCATAATAAAATGGTGAGAACCCTTCCTCGGATAAGACCGGTAAAACCTCCAACACCTAAAACATCATAGAAGATGCATGCGAACTCCGTTTTCGATGAACTCAAGCTTGTCATCAAGATGACCATAAGCTCTAAGACTCACAAATGAAACAAAACAAGAACCAAGAAATATGATGCAAGGATGCAATGGTTTGAGCTCTCGACGAATGATACGATCAAGCTACTCCCTAGAGAGCCCCCTTGATAGTACGGCAATCGATCCTACAACCCGGTCTCCCAACTACCACTATGAGACCGGTAAAATAGAAAACCTATCAAGGGCAAACATTTGCCTTGCACATAGTCCACTTGAGCTAGATGATGACGATCTTGACTTCCTCAAGTTGGACCACCTTTCTTGATTGTGTTGGCTCGATGAAGACTAGTTGATTGCTCCCCCATACTCCACTATGGGTGAGCCACTCTTTGGCACATCTTCACAATTCCATTGACACCACAATGGACGGCAAGCTTCAAGCTTGATTGCTCCCCCATAATCCATTATGGGTGAGTCACTCTTTGAGTTGCTCCACTTGAACTTGCACACTGCAAACTTGATAACGATCACCACTTGATGTCATCCTCCATGGGTTGTATGAGATCTTCCTCTTGACGCAAGACCATGGAAACATACCTAACCCCACAAAGAACTCTCACGTAGACCATGGGTTAGTACACAAAGCGTAATGGACAATGCTTACCATACCATGGGATCACTTGATCCCTATCGGTACTTCTTCTACGCTTTGTGAGTTCATCAACTTGATTCACTCTTGACTTAGTCTTGATCAACATTGAATCTTTCCAACTCTCTTCATTTGGATGATGTCTTGAAGGTAAACATGAATGATCACACAATCTTCTTCTTTAAGACATGCTTGCAATAAGCTCAACTCACACATGACCAATCTTTGGATAATTCCTTGAAAAACACTTTGTCCATCTCATAAACTCCTTGAAACCAACACATGGACTTCAGGACAATCCTATGGACAAATGCTTCAAATGTAATTCAAGGCAACCGTTAGTCCATAAAGATTGTCATCAATTACCAAAACCACACATGGGGGCACCGCATGTCCTTCCAATCTCCCCTATTTTGGTAATTGATGACAATCACTTTCAAGAGAGTTTATATAAGGAATTTTTTTATCACCATGCAATGCAAAAACCAATAATGCATGTGTATGAGATGCAAATGTTTAAGTACAAAACCAAAGCAAGAAGAAAAAACTCTCTAAACTTATGCAATGCAAAAACCAATAATGCATGTGTATGAGATGCAAATGCTTAAGTACAAAACCAAAGCAAGAAGAAAAAAACTCTCTAAACTTATCCACAAAACTCTCTGAAACTTCTCCCCCATTGGCATCGATTGCCAAAATGGGCGAAAAGCTTAGAAGGCCAATATAAATTGTGTTCCTCCATAAGTTGTGTATTTCTCAACAAGAGAGTGGAATGCCATACACAAATCCAAAGGTAATACTTGGAGGAATACCAACTATATTGAGGCACCAAGATTGCTAAAGGAAGATATGCCACAAAGACATAACAAAGAGAGACACAAGCAATCAGAAGATACCAAATGAGGCAAGTAATCAACGGATATCAATTGAACCAACTAGACCAAACATCCTACGTGCCACAAGAATAAAGATATTATGATATGAGCAAAGGAGTGTTCTAAAGAAACTAGAGAAGCTCCCCATGATTTGTGCACACATAAGAATTTTTGTATTTGGATACAAAGTGCACAAAATAGGATCACAGCTCCCCCAAAATCAATAGAAACTTACAACAAGTGCAAGTGAGCATATAGGAAACTAAACCTAGTACTTGCAACAAACACATGGTTGAGCAACAAGTAAAAGAGGCAACTTAAGAAAGGGCTCAACCAAAATGATGTGTGTGAGTCAAGGCAAAACACTTGAGAAGACTAAAGTATGGATGAGCATTAAGCATCAATAAAGTCTTGAAAGACTAAGGCACACGGTGCAAGGCCTATCATTCCCACACACAACTACAAATGGGTTCACAAGCTTACTAATAAGCATATAAAGAACATATGCTTGTGACAACCCGTCGTGAAGATAGAAGATGAAAGCCTCATCAAGACGCGGGATACCAATTAAGATGGCAAAATCCTCGTAAAGATAAGCATGAGGAAAATAATCTTCACCACACAAGAGTGCATCAAGATGCAACGATAGAAGACACACACTCAAGGCAAAAGCTTTCACGGAGCCACCAAAGAAATAACATAAGAAAGACAAGGTGGTCGTGAAAGAAAGGATATCAACTAGATATGCAACTTTTCTCAAGTGTATAAGATTCTAAGTAGACGAAAAAATCATGATGATATATATCTACAAAGAAGGATGTACACCCGAAATAGTTGCAACACGAGGAACAAGATATCCACAAGGAAATCATAAATATACCGATAAGATATTTGCTTGAAAGCATAGCACATAGCTAGATAAGGTCTTATTGTATATAAATGAATTCCTACTACACAACCATCAAAGACATCGCAACTAGCAACATGAGATCATTGTTGAGATGCTTTGAGAAAGGAAACAAGTATCACAAGAAAGAATGGATAACATGCCATGATACAACCTACACAAGGTTGATGCAAGGAATGTGTGCATGAAGTATATGAAGATACTTGTTACCGAGATAACATTGGAAGGATGTAGTAGATACCAATTGAAGGTACAAAGTAGTTCATCGATCATCCTAGCTTGACTCCAATAAGCACATGGTGACAACCCCTTCCTTGTGAGTGAGCCGAGCATCCAATGCATCTCCACTTGTTCCTAGAACAACAACACAAACAAAATGGTACCCAAACTCATTGGGACCAAAGAGTTAGAGAACCAACAACACATAGGACAAACTCCACATAAATATGTGCATATAGATATGAAAATGAATTTCATGCACATCTCATCCAATTTGAGACTTGGTGGAGTTCCCCCTATATATTGGGTCAAAGAAAGAAAGCATGCCAAAGATACTACACGAAGTTAATATGCATGCTCAAGACTTTCAAGAACCGAAACCAAAAGAAAAAGAAATACCAAGTGAAGAAATGATACCAAATGAATAAATCATCACTTGGAGGATATCATTAAACGATACATCAAGGAATGAGATATCCATTGATACACAAAAAGAAAGATGCCAAACTCCCAAAAGAGAGAATGGTTCCAAACAACCAAGCCCTCTACAAAGTTTCATGATGGCACAAAGCACCAAAAAGAAATGGCTTGCCTTCCACAAACACACACTTGATAAGGAACACAAGATGAGTGTTTAATAGAGAATAGGATAGCTCCCCCAAGACTAGTGCATTATAGAGAATTTGCATTTGAATACAAAATGCACAAGGTGGGATCACCCCTTTTACTATATCTAGAAAACACTAGACAAGGTCAAGAAATTAACAAGATCCACAAGTGGTATGGAATACAATGGGAGTTGAAACAACCCTAGGCAAGAGATAAAGCAAAGGCCAATGTAAAGATGATCAAGAATTTCTACCACACATAAGTGAGTACCAATTGTCAAAAGACAAGAAGTATTTGGGAATAATTCCCGGTGGTAGATAACAAGGATATCCGACATCATCTTCACACCAAACAAAAATCAAATTGCAACTTGTAGAGCTAACATGCCACCTAGGAACAAGATAATTTACAATATCAACTCTAGGTGACAATATCTCAAATGTACACATTTTCTAGGCTAGTAATATACACATAGCATATTACTCCCCCATAATGTGATACCAATAAGGATAAACAAGAGGCAAATAAAAGGATCCAACAAGAGATAATTAATGGACTATTTAGAATTTGAATTTCTCATGAGAAGACATACCACATAGCGACTAGATAATCTTAAAATATCAATACTAGATGGTATTACTCATGTACGCACATTTATAGGATTGTGAGGTGCCCAAAGCACATCACTCCCCCATAATGGGATATTCCATTAATCTCTCACAAGAGCCAAGTAAGAAATAAACAAGATGCAAAAGGCTCAACGCATGACACACACGTACATGATGTGCAAACCAACACACACATACTTGATTGCTCAAGATAATCAAGTTGGAAGCACAACATATACAAACACATGCAAGGAACAAAACCAAAACATGCAAGGGGGCAAGTAACTTTCAATGTAAGCAATTGAGGTACAAGTTACCGCAAGGAGGCACATTGGATATAAGATATAATCTTGATGATTCAATTGACTTGGCTTGAGACAATAAGAATGATGAAGTACCCTTAATTCTTCATAATGTAGCCAAGTCTCCAATGACCTCCAACATCACCTATTGATCAAGTTTGAGCTTGTTGGTCCCCAACCAAGTTGGGTCCTAAGAGGTTAGTCACAATAGGCTTGGCTACCCAAATGGTTCTTTGCTTCAAACCACTTTGAGTACCAACAAACTTTGCAACCACATTGCCAACCTTATCCTTCCCAAGAGAATAAACATCATCAATAATAATTGGGTTGGATAAGTTACCACTAGTGCATGAAGAGGCGAGGTGACATTTCTCGTGACATAGGTAGCAACGTCTACTCTTCACTTTCTTCTCACTTGATTTCTCAACTTGAGAAGCATAAGCTTGAGTCTTCTTGGGAAGAGGCTTTCCTTCAACTTGAGGTTGAGAATGAGAGTGTACTTGTGGCCGCTTCCCTTGTTGCTTGTCACTAATGGGCTTCTTCTTCAATGGGCAAGATCTAACATGATGCCCTTCTACTTTGCACTTGAAGCAAACAATCTTGGCCGAATTCTTGACTTGTTCTTGGCCCTTCCTTTTGTTCACCTTGGACTTCTTCTTCTTGTTGGAGTTGAATCCAAGTCCACCTTTGTCATTGGGGGATTTTTGCACGCTCAAGATGTTGTTGAGAGTAAATTTCCCTTCATGACTCTTTTCCAAGTCTTTCTTCAAAGAAGTGACTTGGTCCTTGAGCTCTTTGATTTCCTCTACATGGTTAGTCTCAACACAAGTACTAGAGGAAGTATAAGCTTCATCATTAGAGCAACAAGGCAAGGAAAGCAATTCATCACAAGATGTACCAATGTTATGCATGGATGAATTGTGAGGACTAGCACAAGGCAATATAGCATTTTGACCGAAAGTAGTGCTAGTATCCACATGAGGCTCACTAGATGTTACCTTAGCAAGCATGGCCTCATGAGCTATCTTTAGCACATTATGGGATACTAGAAGATCATCATGAGAGCTTGTAAGCTTTACATAACTTTCTTCCAACATCCCATAGTTGCTAGATAGCAACTCAAGTTGAGCCTTTAGCTCAACATTCTCCTTTAATATGGATGCTTCACAAGAGATAGAGTTAGTAGCACAAGCATCATCATTAGCAACAAGAGGAGAAGACAACTTGGCAAGCTCTTTTGAATATGAAGCTTTAAGTTGAGCATGAGACTCGGTGAGTTTGATGAGCTCACTCTTAATGACCCTTGAGCCATTTTCGAGGTGCTCAAAGTCCTCAAGGAGTTTAGCATGCACAACTTCAAGCTCCTCATTTTAGTTTCAAAATCATTGGCCACCTCAAGAGCTCTATCACAAGATTCCCTCACTCTAGATAATTCTAGAGCAAAAGTCTCCTCAAGAGATTCCTTGGTGGTTTGTTCAAGTTCAAGAGCTTAAGAGAGGTCCGCAATCTCATTAGCGTAATCACGCCCATGACCTTCCATTTTCTCAATGGTGACCTCATGCTCCTCGAGATGAGATTCCAACTCCTCAATATATTTCTTGCCCTCAATGGCAATGGACATAATTTCCATGAAGTTGGAACGAGCAATTTTATTTCTATGAAGAGCTTTAAAAACCATTTCCCCTTTAATTTTTAAGGAGGCAACATTATCATTCTCTTCATCATTATCCTCGTCATCATTAGCATCAACATCATCATCAAGAGACATATTGGGTTTCAAAGTAGGAGATACCTTTGAAGACTTAGCCATAAGGCAAAAAGCAATAGATGATGATGTAGGATCCCTTGAAGCACCATTTAAAACCACATCTTGTTGCATGGAGTGTTGGTTTTCCTCTACATTGTTATCACAACAACTCGAGGAAATAGATACATTTTTATCATGGCAACAAGGCATAGCAAGCATATCATCATGAGATTTAGTCAAGCAATTTCTACATGATATGCAAGAACTATCAACACAAGCATGTGAGACATTTGGAGTGCTCGAAGTGCTAAAGTACAAAGATGGAGCATTGCAACAAGATAGTGATGAAGAGTCATCAACGATAAGCACGCTATCATCATTGCAATGACCAACACTACTCACCATAACATTACCTTGTGGCAATCCACATGTAGGTGAAGTAGAAGAAGTTGAGAAGACTATACGGCCGGATGTGGAGGGGGAACAATCATCCCCACAAAACTTGGACACGCCATATTTATCTTGAAGCTTTGTCCACAACTCATGAGCATCCCGGTGGCATGAGTTGAAATATAGCTACATTGCTCAAAGCATCGAAAAGCACATTAGAAGCTTGAGCATTGA
This sequence comes from Triticum dicoccoides, assembly GCF_002162155.2. Lineage (NCBI taxonomy): Eukaryota > Viridiplantae > Streptophyta > Magnoliopsida > Poales > Poaceae > Triticum > Triticum dicoccoides. Next base: position 598,734,170 of record NC_041386.1, on the reverse strand, counting down.
GATAAGAGTTTTTCTCATCCTCTAAAGATAATCTTTGGGGATCCTTTGGAGGAGAAAAACCCATATCTACAATTCGCTCTAAATTTGGGTCCATGACCCTAAAGAGATTAAGCATGCGAATTACCCAAACATCAAAATTTGTGCCATCGAAACTAAGAGTGTCAGAGAATCCTAATCCCCTAGTCGACATCCTTACTCTCTAGGCGGTTAAGCCCTATAAAGAGAGACGAGGCTCTGATACCAATTGAAAGATCGTGGATGTCGCCTAGAGAGGGGGTGAATAGGCATTTTAAAATAATTACGGTTTAGGCTTGAACAAATGCGGAATAAACCTAGCGGTTAATTTGCCAAGCACAAAACCTAAAACAACTAGGCTCACCTATGTGCACCAACAACTTATGCTAAGAAAGATAAGCAACCATGTGATAGCAAGATATATGACAAGAAACAATATGGCTATCACAAAGTAAAGTGCATAAGTAAAGGGCTCGGGTAAGAGATAACCGAGGCACGAGGAGACGACGATGTATCCCGAAGTTCACACCCTTGCGGATGCTAATCTCTGTTTGGAGCGGTGTGGAGGCACAATGCTCCCCAAGAAGCCACTAGGGCCACCGTAATCTCCTCACGCCCTCGCACAATGCAAGATGCCGTGATTCCACTAAGGGACCCTTGAGGGCGGTCACCGAACCCATACAAATGGCAACCCTTGGGGGCGGTCACCGAACCCGTACACTTTGGCAACCCTTGGGGCGGTCACCGGTACCCGTCAAATTGCTCGGGGCGATCTCCACAACCTAATTGGAGACCCCGACGCTTGCCCGGAGCTTTACACCACAATGATTGAGCTCCGAACAACACCAACCGTCTAGGGCGCCAAGGCACCCAAGAGGAACAAGCTCTAGGGTGCCCAAACACCCAAGAGTAATAAGCTTCTCAAACTTCACTTCCACGTATCACCGTGGAGAACTCAAACCGATGCACCAAATGCAATGGCAAGGGCACACGGAGTGCCCAAGTCCTTCTCTCTCAAATCCCACCGGAGCAACTAATGCTAGGGAGGAAAATGAGAGGAAGAACAAGAAGGAGAACACCAAGAACTCCAAGATCTAGATCCAAGGGGTTCCCCTCACATAGAGGAGAAAGTGATTGGTGGAAATGTGGATCTAGATCTCCTCTCTCTTTTCCCTCAAAAACTAGCAAGAATCCATGGAGGGATTGAGAGTTAGCAAGCTCAAAGAAGGTCAACAATGGGGGCAAAAACGAGCTCAAGCGATGGGGAACCATTGGGGAAGAAGACCCCCTTAAATAGGTCCCCACGAATCTGCCCGTTATGTACAGAATAACATAGGAGCAGTACAACCTCTATGAGCACCGGTACAACCAGCAACAGGCAATAAGCGGTACAACCGGCCCACAACCGCCGAACAACCGCACCACAACAGAGACCAGTCCGGTGGTAGAGCGGTACATGACCGGTACAACCTCCGGACCAATTCTGGAGTGGTACAACCGCTCCAAACACCGGTTGTACCGGTCAAGCGGTACAACCTCTCCATGGGGCGGTACAACCTCTCTGTGTAAAACATGCAATATCAAAACAGCCACAACTTTCGCATACGAGCTCCGAATTCAACGAAACCAAGTTTGATGGAAAGCTAATGACAAGGGCTAACACAATCTTGAGAGAAATATCAATAAGAAGGAAATGAGAAAAGGACCATAATAAAATGGTGAGAACCCTTCCTCGGATAAGACTGGTAAAACCTCCAACACCGAAAACATCATATAAGATGCATGCGAACTCCGTTTTCGATGAACTCAAGCTTGTCATCAAGATGACCATAAGCTCTAAGACTCACAAATGAAACAAAACAAGAACCAAGAAATATGATGCAAGGATGCAATGGTTTGAGCTCTCGACGAATGATACGATCAAGCTACTCCCTAGAGAGCCCCCCTTGATAGTACGGCAATCGATCCTACAACCCGGTCTTCCAGCTACCACTATGAGACCGGTAAAATAGAAAACCTATCAAGGGCAAACCTTTGCCTTGCACATAGTCCACTTGAGCTAGATGATGACGATCTTGACTTCCTCAAGTTGGACCACCTTTCTTGATTGTGTTGGCTCGATGAAGACTAGTTGATTGCTCCCCCATACTCCACTATGGGTGAGCCACTCTTTGGCACATCTTCACAATTCCATTGACACCACAATGGACGGCAAGCTTCAAGCTTGATTGCTCCCCCATAATCCATTATGGGTGAGTCACTCTTCGAGTTGCTCCACTTCAACTTGCACACTGCAAACTTGATAACGATCACCACTTGATGTCATCCTCCATGGGTTGTATGAGATCTTCCTCTTGACGCAAGACCATGGAAACATACCTAACCCCACAAAGAACTCTCACGTAGACCATGGGTTAGTACACAAAGCGTAATGGACAATGCTTACCATACCATGGGATCACTTGATCCCTCTCGGTACTTCTTCTACGCTTTGTGAGTTGATCAACTTGATTCACTCTTGACTTAGTCTTGATCAACATTGAATCTTTCCAACTCTCTTCATTTGGATGATGTCTTGAAGGTAAACATGAATCATCACACAATCTTCTTCTTTAAGACATGCTTGCAATAAGCTCAACTCACACATGACCAATCTTTGGATAATTCCTTGAAAAACACTTTGTCCATCTCATAAACTCCTTGAAACCAACACATGGACTTCAGGACAATCCTATGGACAAATGCTTCAAATGTAATTCAAGGCAACCGTTAGTCCATAAAGATTGTCATCAATTACCAAAATCACACATGGGGGCACCACATGTCCTTTCAGCAGCTTCCTCCGATCTCGCCCGTCCTCGAATCCCTGTTGGCAGGTGATGTTGCTTCCTTACCTCAACGAGTCAAAACTGAAGGCATCCACTTCTTGTGGTAAGAACCGATCTCATGTATTGCCATTTTTATAAGTTTCTTGATGCAAATCATAGCAAGAATATTGTGTTCTTCCTATCTGTTTGATTAGTTCCAAAATAGAAGCAATTCTATCGTGATGATTTCAAATGTTTCTTGTAGAAATTTAGTGTAGTACTAAAGCAACTGAATTATCATTTTATCACAACCGCGGGCTAATTCTGAAATAAAAGCAATGGTGAATTTTTTCATTAAACTGTAATCAATAAAATGCCATTTTGTATATTATTTAACTATTGGGTATGCTAATCTTTGGGTTCATTGGATGTGAATAATGGACCTGGTATGATTGGTGCTTGTACAATTACGTAATAGGAGTAGCAGCATTATACATCTTTCGAGTTACAGTAGGTTACCAGTGGCAATTGCGGCTATGGATGTTTCACAATTGTGTGTACTGTAGGTGTACGTGGATTAGGAGAACAGTGTGAGCCAATGGATTTTTCCATGTCTGCCTCTACGGCAAGCCCTTGAGTGTATTTTATTTATATCTCAAGAACATGACAGTTTCAAGAATATATACGAGTCAGCTATCTTGTGCCCTTTTGTCCATTTTTACTTAAATACTATGAGGCGACTACTTATTGTTATTCTTGCCATTGAAGATCTAGGTAAAAAAAATTAATGAACCTGACATATCGGCAAAACAACAAGTATTGTTAACCAAGGAAAATAAGTCATGATAAAGACAAGATACGTTTTGACCAGAAAAGCCCGTGCTCGATTATTTCGAGCACAGGCTTCTTCGGTAAAGACTTGATTTTTTAATCGATGTATGTCTAATTCTAAGTCTTCTTTGAGATGTACATGATGAAAGAAAAGTACTACTTAGATAGAAATTGGTGTGTCTAATGCCTGTGCCAAGTGTTGTCGAGGAAGATAGTAAACTCATTGAGGATGATCATTGGGGTTATTGCGAAGCTGACTGTTTGGTGGAGTAGTCTCACGACGTGGAGGACAAGACATGAGACATGAAATAACTGGTAAACTAAAGGATTCCCCGCGCATTGCAGCGGGAAATTTAACAATGACTTGGAAAGATATGATTCTTTTGGGAAATTGTATTGTCTGATAGTTGCTCCGAGTGACACATTTCAAAGCACAAGAGTCAAATTGTGGCATCTTCTCAATTCAGTCTCATGAAAGTGAAACTGCATCGTACATTTATATCTCATTTAGGGGATTTGAGAATTACATTGAGACTTCCACTGAGGAGGGCAGTTGTTTCCAAGTAGGCTACAGTGCGACTTAGAATAGAACAACACAATAATTAACCGAGGATAATGAAAGGAAGTTACCTGGTAATTTCCCCGATCAATTCATACAAAAAGAGTAGTCTAAATCATGCAAAACAAAATAAATGCCAGTTTTCAGAAAATCAAGGCATATAAAAATTATAAGTCTCATGATAAAGGCCATAGTAAAATAGTAGAATCTGAATGTGTAACACACCACTTCGAGAGATAAATGCACATGAAAAGGAGATTTATATCTCATGAGCAAAAAAAGACACCTTGTCTCCGAATATCACATACCTGCACGAAATAGGTCAGGTAGAGAAAGGGTAGAGGAAACAATCGAATTATGAGCCAACAAATACAGTAAACTGCATTGCTATAATACCACTTGACTTGTTGTACATCCAAAAATTAGAAAATTGAGAAATAGAAATGGGTCAGTACATTTGGAGAGATATCTTGGTCTATCTTATTTCTTTGTATGACACTGATAGCAATATTCCTACAATCAGAAAATGGAGAAATAAACATAGGTTAATGCTGATAAATTTTGCTTTCTTAGTGGGCATGACAATGAGCTTAACAAGTAAGTACATAATAAAGATAATAGGTGCAGGATAAGCATAATATAACATGAGAGGACTGAACTAAAAGTAATTTCTTAAAAATCAAAAGCAGAAATGAATAAGCCAAAACTTAATTAAGAAAAGAATGATAAAAAAACATTCGGAGTTGTTGAATTGGTACTATAAGCCATGATATTTTTTAGCGCTCATCCTTGTAAGGAATGAAGTGAATGATCATCCATGATTAGGAGCGAATCTGCTGGAGAAAATGAAGTGGGGAAGGAAGCGAATCGCGGTGAAATGGTTGCGCCTCGCGAGGTAGATTTTCCCACGGGAGAAAGATTGGTCGTTATGTTTTTTAGAGTTGGAAAGGAAATGATCCATTGCAAACGGGACTGGTGATGTGGCAACTACGCTGAGGTGGACAGGGTGCATGTTAAGATAAATAGATAGTGGGGATGAGTCTCATAGGTATACTAGATTTGTACAATCACTTCCATTTTTTCGTCCCATCAAGTCAAACGAAGAAATAAGATAGACCAAGATCAAATTCACTACTTACGTTGAATGAAGGAACAATACGTCGTGCACACGCATTAGACAGAGTGAACTAGAAGGGGTAACTGGATCTGTACAATCACTTTCGTTTTTTCTAGGAACATTGGATGTAATTGATTTGGTAAAGAAAATGACAAGGGACTATTCTATGATTGATGTATGGTAAATGTGCGATGAAGCGTGTGTCTGAATCAAGTATCATCCGCTTAATCTTTGATTTATCGGTTTTGCTAAATCTCATGGGCATGAATTATTTTGTGCGTGAGCAACTTTATGCTTTGCACGAGGCCGAAGATGTGGACGACATGAGAAGCGCCGACCACGGCGAGGGCGAGCCGGTGATAGCTGGCGGGAGTGGTTGGATGCAGGCGGTTAGGCCTGGGTAGGCCACAGCGGAGGAGAAATCGTCGTGGGTGAGGAGTAAGAAGATGAACATGTGGGGGCGTGCTCCTAACCATGGGATATTTGATGGCAAAAAATAGTGATTGACGCGAAGAATTTTTCAGGCACCTAACGTTAGGTGCCCTTTAATTTATTTACAATCATTTGCCCGTAGCAACGCACGGGCATTTAACTAGTCTGTATAGCATTTGGGATTTGAGCAGTAGCGGATCTAGCCCAATGGGCCAGGGTGGGCCAACAATAGAAGTGTTCATAAAAAATATTTTTTCTTAATATTTTTTACCCTTTTTCCTATGCTATAAAGCTATTCCAAAAATGCCAGGGTGGGCCACGGCCCACCCTGTCCACCCTCTACCTCCGCCACTGGATTTGAGGGTGTACATCCGCGATGTAAATACTTTCTATTTCCAATTTTGGTCTTCACCTGTGGGAGCTACTTTCAATGTTCGCTCTACAAGCTAATTAGCTACTCCCCCATTTCTAAATATAAGTCTTTTTAGACATTTCAGTACAAACTACATACGGATGTATATAGACATATTTTAGAGTGTGGATTCACTCATTTTGCTCCGTATGTAGTTTCTTATTGAAATCTCTAAAAAGATTTGTATTTAGGAACGGAGGGAGTAGATTCATGCAGTTGCTGAAAAACAAAACAAAACAAAACTGATTCCACTATGTTTTGCTAGAAACGAATGAGCCCAACAACATCACTATGAGGTTGCTCTCTTCTTTCAGGGATGGTTCCCGGGAGGAACTCAAGCAAACCTGGGCGCGGAGCAATATCAAGGTATTCATAAATCATGATTGATGCCCAATGCCTTCGACAGTTTAACTAAAACAGGCACCATCTGTACTTTTATCAAAACATAACGATCTTTGATCTGGGTACATAGAAAAAACCCTGATTTCATATATCTACGTCCGTACATTAGTCATGCCATATGAAAAAAAGTGGTAGATTGATCTGTTATTTTGTTCTATTACTTAGTATTTCTGTACTTGTACATCTTATTTCTGCAGATAAATTTAAAACCCCACAGCTGATATTATCCTCAATTTATACACTATTTGATGAATTAATAAGGTAAGATCTCATAAGGTAAGAACTCGTAAGTCCAGAACTCTAGATATATACCAGGGACATCTACTGTCAGAACACATGATTGAACATAGATCAATCACTGCAGAATGATATTTGAACTAAGCGTTTATCAGTCATAAGATAGACATATTGTTTTTCTCTGTCCTCCTATGGGCTATATGTAATAGCTCCAATTCTCTGCGCTGTGGCATATTAAATCGCATTGGTCTTACACTGGCAAAAGTTTTACATGCTACCTTGCTTGCAGATCCCGATGTTTCTGGATCCGTGAGTGGTTCACGTGCTGATTACACCACTATTCCGTTTTATAGCAGTGAGGTAATTAAGCTTTCCATGCACAAAGTGGAACAAGTTACTCCCAAATTTAGATTTCTTGTACAACCCCTATGCTTGCCTAAATGTGACAACTCAAGTTCTATTATCTCTAGTAAGAAGACATAGAAGATGTTTTATTAAGTCAATTTTTGTTCTTACGTACTCCCTCCGTCCCACAATGTAAGGCGTTTCTGCAAGCTATGTTAGCTTGTAAAAACATCTTTCATTGTGGGACGGAGGGAGAGTACTTGTCATTTGCTTACTGGTATTGGAGTTAGAATGGTATACTTAATTGGGAAATCATTTTGAAAACTAAGTCATCGAGTCCTTCACTATTCTGGGTGTACTGAGGTAAACAACATGCACTTCAGATGAGATGGGAGAATTAGGCTATTAGAACTCAGGATTAGCCTACAGATAGGTTTTATGCACAGCACAGCCATTTTTCATATGTAAATGTGTATATGAGATATTTTACATATTGTATGATACCTATAAATATTGATAAGTGGTACTCCCTCCGTCCCAAAATAAGTGACTCAACTTTATACTAAGTATATCTCAGCACCATGCATAATTAATTGCAATACTACAGAATCTACTAGACAATTCTGGACCCTCGAATTTGGATCTGGCGGCCGATATAGTCTGACTTCTCCCATGTTGTTTTTGTTATATAGAACACTTGTTTGGAGCGAATTTAGCGTACATTATCTGGAACTTCAGTTTTTGTCTGTTGATAATTGGCTTACAGCTGCATTTCGGAACATAACAATATGAGTTTGAACACACTATTTATGGCCAGCAATCGATTTATTCCTCCGGGGATGCTCCGCCACCTCATGATGCATCTCTGGATGCTATTTCTCGCCACCTGTTTTCAGAAAGCAACTCAACGCTAGAGGTACTATACAATTAATATTCATCCTCGGTCTTGTTGCGTCACCACATTTTATTTTATTTTTCAATTGATCTAGGATTTCGATGTTTTAGTTGCCACATATATTGCAAGTAAACTGATCTTATATTTCCTTTTGCTTGCAGTTTGATGGACAGTATTCTCATGCTGATCAAATATCAATCCAGAATGACTACTACTATACCTTGATTGGGAATTATAACATGCATGCTATAACTCCAACCCAGGATAGCATGGTACGCTTCTTTACTGTTGAAATAAGTGGTAATGTAGACCAACAACATTGCTTTTTCAAAATGTCAAGTAGTTTGGACCTGAATACAAATAAGAAAAAGATGATCCTTCCGTGTTCTGTTCTCTTTGGCTAAAATGACAAGTAATTTGCACCTTTCGCCTGTTTTGGAATATTATTGTTACGCAGTTGAATCCATAGGGTTTTATTCCGTTGGATTGTTCATGGATACCCTTGATCAAAGTAATGAGACCATCATACTTTCTGTGAATTGTATTCCTACACCCCTTTTCCCGTAGGATTCTACACACCACAGAATCTTGCCATTGTTGTCAAGTGGTGTTCACCTGCACGTGCTACCTTCAATGTTTGTTCCAGAAGCCAATTAACTACATTGATTCGTATGAGCACACAGTACTAAGCCTACTGATAGGTTTTTCCACAGCACTACCATTGTTAATATATATGTACATATGGGATATTGCGCATACCGTTATAAGGTTACCGTAAATATTGGTTAGTGGTATATCTGCACCCCGTGCATAACTAATAATTGGAATACTACAGAATGCACTAGACAATTTTGGACCCTCTGGTTTGGATCTGGCAGCTGATATAGTGTGACTTCTCATATTATGTCATTGTTACACAGAACACTTTTTTGAAGCTATAGCATAGATATCTCGGAACTTAAATATCCGCCTGTTGATAATCTGCGTACATCTGCATTTCGCAACATAACAACTTGACTTAATATGCATCGTCAGTTCCCAAGGTACTACAGTTTATATGCATCGTCAGTCTTGCTGCATCACCGCATGCTTGTTTTTCTGTCAGTGGCATAGATTAAGTGGACTGACTCGAGTATATGCAGTCTTAATTTTGCCGCCGTCTAGTATTTTGGTATTTTTACTATCCTAGCAAAACAAGAAGAGAAGTTTGTAGGGTCGTGTTTTAGTCCCACACATATGTTGAAATCGAGCTGACCTTATGTTCCCTTTTTTTTGCAGCCTTACGCACAGCATTCTCAGGTTGATGAAACGTCAGCCCAGGATTGAAAGATGCCATATGGGCAGCGCTGTACATATTATTTTCTTGTACAGTTTCTAATTGTGAACTCTTGAATAATCTTGTCCCGTTCGTTGGACAATGCTGTATTTTTAAGAGTTTTGGTAGGCATGTATGTGTTTGGTATAAAATCGGTGAAGGGTGCATGTAGTGTATGACATCGACCTGAATTAGTCAATGGAGAAAAATCTTCAAACTGAAGAAGATGAGCTGAAGCTTGCAAAGCCAAGTGATTGTGCGGGACTGAACTGAAGCCAAGACAGCAGCAAGCAAGCACTGACAAAGTATGGACTGAATATAGCTAACACGGCTGAGAGCCGAAAGTCATCAGGCACGATGCTCAATGCCGGAGGTCAATTGTAATTTTTATGTAATATAATTTGCCCGTGTGTTGCAATAGGTTCAAATATTTTAGTATTTTAGCATGTGATTCACCGGTCCATATTAATGTTTTTTTTTGAGCATCAATACAGACACAAGCGCTCATATACACGCGCATACACTCACCCATATGAACGCACACACGCACACCCTACCCCTATGAGCACCTCCGAGAGACTGAGCCGGCAGCACCTCCGAGAGACTGAGCCGGCATATCATCTTGAGATTTACGAAGTCACCGTAGGCGCCTCGTCGTCGACGGGAACGTCTCCTCCCACTGAAAGCGCATCGCCGGAAATCCTGAAATAAATTCAGGAATAATGCGAGCATCAGGATTTGAACCTGGTGGGTTGAGGATACCACTATCCACCTAACCAACTCAACCACATGTTGATTCACCGGTCCATATTAATGTTATTGTGTGAATAAATGTTTATCAAATCCTGCCTGATTTGTCTGCCCATATTTCAGGATTTTATTTTGTAATCACTTATTACATACTACCTCCGTAAACTAATATAAGAGCGTTTAGAATACTAAAGTGGTAATCTAAACACTCTTATATTAGGTTACAGAGGGAGTACTTACCAAAGAAAACGTAAGTTTATTCGGTAAGATAATAAAAAAAATAGGACAGTTAAGGCGGGTTTGAAGGAATAATGCTTAGTAGAAGAATGGAAGGTTGAACGAAGCACTGAATCTCTACTCCTAATAGAGCAGTTGGTAGGATTGCGTCCACGGTTTATTTTCGTCTGGTTATATTTCGTCTGGTTTATTTTCGTCCGGTTTATTTTCGTCTCATATCCCACCACCATATCTCCTCACATTGATTTTTTTACCCTCACAATAAAAACTTTCCTAACTTTTCCAAAGTTTCCTAACTAGACACGTTATAAACGGGCATGTACCGATAGCACGTTATCAATTAATAAAATTTTATTTTATGACAATCAATTCCAAATCCTAATTTTCCTAATGCATCGATCTTTGCCTTTTTTAAGTAGTTATTTTGATAGGGAGGGTTTAGCCACGAAAATCATCCCTCCATCGTCGGCTGCATCCCTCACCCACGTCGCTGTTGCAGGATCTTCATCCGTCATCCTGAGCAATTGGGGCGGCGATGCGGGCGAGCTTCACGATAGTGGGGAGGACCAGGCCGCGATGAAGGCAGGTCATGCGCTCCTCACGCTCCACGAACGGAACCTGCGCACGGAGGCGGTAGCGCGGGGTGGCAGCCGGCAATGAGGCGGCCGCGCTACGTGACGAGCTACGGGTCCCCCTTTGTGATGTTTTGGCATCGCTCCTTCATCGCACATCCTCAGGTTCCTCTTGCCCTTCCCTTCCTCTGTCCTCCTCTCCCATCTCTATGCTTTCACGTGCATCCAGTTTTGATTCCTCGTGTGATATATACCAAACATAGGTACGTCATCCCTTCGTCCCTCGGTCCCACGCTCGTGGCGCTGAAGTGGTGGCAACAGGCGATGGCGGTGGTGTCGCTGATGGCGGCGAGGACAGCATGTGGCAGCTCCCGAAGCATGAACACGACCGCACCTCGGGCCTGCCGTCTGCCAAGATATGGGTGAGTTCTCGTGCTGCCAACCATAAACCCTCATGTCCTACAAATTCCTCAAACCCTACCGTCTTGATCCCGTCCACGCTCTGATCCAAAGGACGATGCAGCTCTGGCCGATTGACAATGGAGGTTTGGGATCCTTCCTCTCAGCACCCACTCCTGGAAGAATCAGCGGTGCGCCACGCCGATTGAACCCCGTCGAGATCACTCGCCAAGATTGTTATTCTGAAGTTTATTGTAAAGAAAGTGAAGAGTGAGACAGGATCCGTTTATTTTCAACCGGTTTATTTCCATCAAATTACCCCCACCCCCACGCCCACCCACCGAAACGCGCCCAGCGAACCGGGGAGAGATCCATTGATTTGGCTAAGGTAGGAAAGAATCTATTATTTGTTTGCTAAAGCAAATTGCATTAATGGGAGAGATCCGTTGATTTGGCTAAGGTAGGAAAGAATCTATTATTTGTTTGCTAAAGCAAATTGCATTAATGAAAGAGATCCGTTGATTTGGTTAAGATAGGCAAGAATCTATTATTTGTTTTTTAAAGAAAATTGCATTAATGAGAGAGATTTGTTGATTTGGCTAAGATAGGCGGTTTTGAGTAAAGTTATCTTTACTGTAGACATATAATGACAATTAATCAAGTATCAACATCATTGCATGCTTATTGTGTGGAATGTGTGTCCCAATGTTGACAGAAGGTATGAAAAGATTGTCTTGGAATTATTATTGTCTTGGGAAGATATTGCCCTGAATTCTCATTTCTCATCAGAAATTTAGTATCCATTTTCGTTGATCTTATTTGCAACATGTACAAGTCAGTAATAATCTAAGGGGGTGCCCTACCGGAGAAGATTATGATAGTTGGATAAGAAACTTGGTACTGTCGTGTAAGGTAAAGGTAGGAGAAATAGGAGATAAAAGCATGCATGGTGGAAGAAGGAAGTCGAATGTCGCGTGGTAGCTCAGACATGGAGTGTGGAAGAAAGACAATGACGAGATGTATGTATCTACTAGATCATGACCATGAGATATCATCCCATAGAAATGACCTTTGACTCTCATGTCACATGAATTTTCTTTTTGTATATATATATTTGTTAATCCGTGGCAACACACGGACACTTAGCTAGTAATGCTTAGTAGAGATTCGCTTGGGCTGAGGGCCATGCCAGACCAACTGTATGTGTTTCTGCTCTGCATTTGATCTCCTACCTCGTCGTGATGGTCGTCATTTGATCTCCTACCTCGACCGAGTAGCTCATCAACCGAGTTATTTTACAGTACATCAAACGTTTTTATATTATGAGAGGTAGGGAGTAGTATTTCTTTTTTTTTAGGGAAAATGGAGTTTTATATATTACTTGTATCCGGAGTACAATTTTTCAAGATTACATCAGTTATACTACATGGCACACTGCTCATCATAAAAAAACAGCCATTAGATCTAGCGTAAGCAGCAAGTTTATGTGCAGTCATGTTGCTCTCTCTTCCAATCTTTGTCACTCTCCAGGATGGGGAATTCTTCAACAATTCCAAAGAATCATTATAAGTAGCCCACCATCTTGGCCTGATCACAGACTTTGCATTGAGGGCCTCCACAACAGCCGCACAGTCTGTCTCGAAAATCGTCGGACCAACATATATTTTTTCCAAAGTTTGCATGCCTAAAAGCATCGCCTGCCCTTCAGCCTCTTCGGCATCACTGCACTCAGGAAGGGTCCAGCCCGCACTAAACAAGACCTCGCCGTCGCTGTTTCTTGCAATGACCCCAGCCGCTGCCAAACTCGAAGTAGCAATGAAAGATGCATCAGAATTTATCTTCATAACGCCAACAGGGGCCTGGTCCAATTGGAAGCATGGGCACTAACTTCAGATTTCGCTTTAGGAATTGCAGCCACAGGAGTTTTGCCCTTCAAGTCATGGGCAGAATTAATGTCTCCGTTAAGGCAGTACCAATAATTAGACAAGAAGATGACAGATTCGGCAACGGAAGCAGTACCTTTATGATGCACTATATCATCACGTAAGTACCAGGCTCTCCATAACAACAACAAGATTCTCTCTTTGGAGGTGTTATCACATTGGCTAAGTAACATCAGCAACCAATCGGGTCCTGAACGATCGAAGCATTCTTCTTTTGGCAAAGGCCAGACTTTCCTCATAGCTTCTCTGATAGCTCTAGCTTTAGTACAGCGAACAGTAGCATGGTATGCATCCTCAGGCTCCCTACCACAAATATTGCAAATACTATCGTGTTCCAAAGTCCGCTTCAATTTGTTTTCTTTTGTTGGTAAGGAATCAGTAGCAGTTCTCCAAGCAAAAATTCTGATCTTGTGGGGGATGTGTGCTTTCCATATGAGGTTCCAAAGAGACACTCTTCCATTGCCGTGGCTATGTGATAATTTTTCCCAGCCTGTAGAATTTTTCAGGTTCAGCCCCAAATTGTACGCACTTCTCACCGTAAAATTACCATCCTTTTCATGATTCCACGCTAGCACATCATCAACAGGACTTGATGGTATCCTAATTTTGCAAATCTCTAGAGCATCAAACTCATGGAACAAACTATGAATCAAAGGCCTATTCCACTCACTTGTGTTTGGAATAATCAATTGGTTGACCCAACTATTTCTGCTCCTGTTCTTAAGGGACATGATCGACATCCCTTCTAGGCGAGGGATCTAATTATGTCTACGAATTTGGATGCCTTTTCCATTTCCCACTCTCCATATCATGCCCTTCTTTAATAACTCAAGCCCATGTTCAATCCCTCACCAAAGAGGAGATGCATCCGAGGGGAAGACCGTATCCATGATATTACCTTTTGGATAATACTTTGACTTCAAAACTCTTGCACACATACTGTCCGGCCTTTGAACAAGTCTCCATGCTTGCTTCGCCAACAAAGCTTGGTTGAAAATTCTCATGTCACGGAACCCCATTCCGCCTTGCGATTTAGTACGAGTCATTCTATCCCATGACATCCAATGTACTTTCTGCTTGTTTTGCTCATCGCCCCACCAAAAATCTCTAATGAGTTTTTCATACTGATCACAGAAACGAGCCCCCATCTTGGAAATGCTCATAGTGTAAGTGGGAATATCCCGAGCCACTGATTTTATGAGGTTGTCTTTCGCACCATGAGACATGAACCTCTGAGCCCAGTTTGTAAGCCTTTTAGTGAAACAAGCTGAAATGGGTTGAAAGTGTTTACCTTTCATGCGGCCTTCCGGGGTTGGGAGGCCTAAATATTTCTCCTCAAAAGTAGAAGTTGTAATATCCAAAGTACTAGAAATAGCATGCCTGACCAGTTCTGGACACGCCTGACTAAACAAAATAGAGCATTTTCCGGGGCTAAGAAGTTGACCAGTACCTTGCTGGAATAAAGATAGAACATCTTTCACACTTCGAGCTTGAGCTTCCGATGCCTTGAAGAAGAGCAAACTATCGTCTGCGAACAACAAATGCGAGATCCCTGGGCTTCCCCTGGCTACTTTAATTGGGGTAATGTGTCCAACTTCACACTGCTTGTCCAGGGCCATGGAGAGACCCTCAGCCACAAAGAGGAACAAGTAGGGGCTTAGCGGGTCACCCTGCCTCAAGCCCCTCGTAGGGTAAAAGAACTCCAGAATTTCCCCGTTCATCCTCACTGCATATCTCACTGAGCGAACACAAGTCATTACCCACGATATCCATTTGTGGCAGAAGCCAAACTTGGACAAGGCACCTTCTAGAAACTTCCATTCGACGCGATCATAAGCCTTAGTCAGGTCTAACTTATAAGCGCAGTGAGTGTTCTGGGAAATTTTGCTCTGTTGGATCTTATAGAAGCACTCGAAAGCGATGCTGGCATTGTCAGTTATCATCCTTCCCGGGATAAACGCGCTTTGACTTTCAGACACAAGCTCATCGAGGAAAGTCCGCAAACAGTTGACGAGACACTTGGATATCACCTTGTAAATAACACTGCAGAGGCTTATTGGACGAAAATCTTTAAAGCACTCAGGCGAGTTACCTTTAGGTATGAGAACGATGACTGTGTCATTTATGCCCTCAGGCATAACTCCATTCACAAAGAACTACTTTACTGCAGCAACTACATCATCCCGCATAAAAGACCAATTTCTCTGATAAAAACGAGCCGGAAAACCATCAACACCCGGTGCTTTTAAAGGCCCAATTTGGAATAATGCATCACTAATTTCTTTCTCAGTAAACTCACAGCATAGCTGATCATTCATCTCAGGTGTCACTTTTGGCCGAAAAGAGGTTGAGCAATGCATCTGGATTTAGATTGTTATCCGCCTTGTAAAGCTCTTTGAAAAATTCAGTAGCACATGGACACGGAGATCGTTCCTAAGCCAAGCAGGTATATCAATGCTATTTATTACACGCATATAGCATCGTTCAGGTAAGGGGACGAGATTATCCCAAATGACATGATTTAACATTATAATAATACTCACTTCGTCCTAAAATGTAAGAACATGATAGTGATGCGGAAATACCATGGGTCGCATCTACGATGCATTCTCGGCGTGGCAGCAATGATGTAAGTAATTAGTTAACCAATAACTTTTCATTCACGGTTAGTACCCCATACATGTGATTATAAATAAAAATGATTTTTTTATGGGATACATGCACCCCAATATAAACAATTATTGAAAAATACAGATTGCTCGTGGAGGGGGAGGGGGGGCTGTAGCCCCCCTACACTACACCCATGCCCTATATTTCAACCAGAGATCCAAGCACCCTTCTTTTTTTCTAACCGGGCTTCAATCACCCTTTTGTTGGAATTTGGCATGTCCAAGTCCCTTTCTGTACATGAGGGCCGGCCATGTCCTTTTATCGTTGTGCTGGCGATCTTGGCTGGTCGTCAGCAACATCGTTGCAAAGGAAGCATGAATTGACGCTGTGCTTGAAGTGCGGTGGACTTCTCTTCATGTTGAGGGTTTCGTAGCCCCGACAAGGGTGCAGTGAGTTATGATCTAGCTCCGGTTGCCTGATTGTGGACGAGAACCCAGATGACTCCAAGCGATGCCTCATCAGTGTGCATTGTTGTTTATCTGGGGGTGTGGTTGTTCCCCGACACCGTTGTATCATGCCGTTTTCTCTCTCTCTTTGTTGTGTGTGTTTGTTGTGTAAGGGCCTCATTAATTTAATATATATAAGACGGTAGCTTTTTTCTTTTTCTTCTAAAAATGTCATGGTCAAAGCTTATCACAAATTCCGAGAGGGGGTTTCATACGACGGAGCCTCCTTTCTCTTTGCACCTTTGCAAACACACATTTTTCAGATACTTCCACTGCACATGCACGAACACGGAGACGGTTTTTAAATGTCCAAGAAACTTGAAATGGATTCATATTTTCTTTTGAGGGTTAATGGACTCATATGGATAAACTCCTCAGAACGAGCCCACCTCGCGTGGCCCAACAGCCCATTCCAGCCCACAGAGAAACCCTAGCCCCCATCCCACTCATATACCCCCTCCTCCTCCCAACGACCCATCTCTTCTCCCCGCCGCCGCCGCCTCCCCCTCCTCCTCCTCTTCGCCGCCGCCGCGCTACCGCCGTCAGCCATGGTACGCGCCCCTGCCCGCCCCCCGCATCCGTCTCCCCGCGTGACCACACCGGACGCGCGCTGACGGCCCCCTTGTTTCGTCGCAGGCACCGAAGAAGGAGAAGGCCCCGGCGGCGTCGTCGAAGCCGGCCAAGTCGGGCGGCGGCAAGCAGAAGAAGAAGAAGTGGAGCAAGGGCAAGCAAAAGGAGAAGGTGAACAACGCGGTGCTCTTCGACCAGGCCACCTACGACAAGCTGCTCACCGAGGTGCCCAAGTACAAGCAGATCACGCCCTCCGTCCTCTCCGAGCGCCTCAGGGTAACGCCATCCCTCCGGATCTCTTCTTGCTTGCTTCCTTCCCGAGAGAACTGAGATCGCGGGATGGTAGGATACGTGTGAAGTGTTTTGGGTCAGTCAGTAGTACTCTGTACAAGAACAAGAACACACGCATGCGCTCTAGGCCTCTGTAGATAGGGCGTATATGATTGTGCTCTGAATTGATTGGTTGCTGGATTCGGCTGCTGCATCTTTGTTGTTAGTTTTTGACTTTTTGTGCAGTATGGCAGTTCACTCTGGTCATTGGATACCCTCAGATTTTGGTTGGCGTGCCATGGTATAGCTAGGATGCAGTGGATTTGATATCACCATTCAGTGATCATTTATGTCTGGTGTCACAGTATTTTCATAATCTGACTTGGACATTGTACAGTGCTAATGGTGTTTTGCCTGGGTCAACATCACCATTGACTTGTAGCGTTTCATGGAGTTAATATGACTTGATGTTGCTGCTGAACACTAAATTAACCTGTCCCTGCATCTTACTGTCAACAATTTGTGCCCGGCTTG
Organism: Triticum dicoccoides; assembly: GCF_002162155.2. Lineage (NCBI taxonomy): Eukaryota > Viridiplantae > Streptophyta > Magnoliopsida > Poales > Poaceae > Triticum > Triticum dicoccoides. Next base: position 598,716,412 of record NC_041386.1, on the reverse strand, counting down.
CCTTGAACTGTACGGAGTACATTAGAGCACTGCAAGTTGTGTTTAGCTATTTACCCTTGCATGTACCTGTGCATCAAATTTGTGACTGCTGTCAATTTAATAATTTGAACTCTTCTGCCATTTCCAGTTATGCACAATGTATATTATGTATCATCTGTGTTGTTTGATTTATAAATAGTGCTGATGATCTTACTCACCCTTTGTCTACCTACTACCTGCAGATCAACGGCTCGCTCGCTCGCAGGGCCATCAAGGACCTGATGGAGAGGGGGCTCATCAGGATGGTGTCAATCCACTCCAGCCAGCAGATCTTCACCAGGGCCACAAACACCTGATTTACCTCATGTGTTGGCTGCCTGTTTTCTAGTCCAGTAGACTGAGATGTCGCTGTTATATTGACGTTCATTATGTTCAGCGAGGCACTTTGGCACTCGTGCCACAAGTATGTTGAATTGCTTTTGAGTTTTTGGTACAATCTAAGACGCAATGAAATCTACCTTATATTATCAGACTGTGTTTGTATTTGTTGCTGTCCCTGTTTGCATGTTTCTTCAGCTATATGAATGTTCCATCTGGTCGTATAATTGAACCTTATTTGTAGCTGCATAGTGCCCCTAGTTGCGAGGGTAACGGTTTATAAGATGAAGTTCCTCTGAAGTAGATTTTATTTCGGGAGGATTAAATTATCGTGCGCATGATTTTGATGCAACTCTGTGTGGTTTCAATTTGCCTGAATAATGGTGGTTGTCTGTACTACCTGGCTTCCCCATTGTTGTGCCCGTTTTTTTTGACCCAACTCTTTAATAACTCGAAGGCCCTAATTCCTGAATCAACAGAAGTAAATACAAGTTCTTATTTAGTTTCATTTCACATCTTTGCAACATAATTTTTGGGATGTTCTGTTTTCTCTTCTCAACTCGAAATACAGAAAGCTACACTATGAACCAGTCCAATAGCAAGTTTCAGCTGCTAAAGCTTGTTACCCCCTTTGATATAATGACGTTTTGGTAGATTTGAACGGAGGGAGGTACAATACAAAGTTGTACCAAATCAACGACAATTAATATGGATTGGACTATCTACATAAATCTGAGCAATCTATCTATTTTTCACCTTGCTTTTGGAATTTCTTCCTCTGTTAACAATTATAAGATGTTTCAACTTTTTTCTGATTCGGATGTATATAGACGCATTTTAGTGTGTTTATTCATTCATTTCGGTCTGTATGTTGTCCAGATTAACATCTCATAATTGTGAACGGGCGGAGTACTAATTAAAAGTAATGCCAGAGCCTTATGTCCCAGCTCAAATGACTGGACCACCCTGTGATTTGTAGACATGGAACACACAGAATTCCAGAACTGCACCCAGGGGCCAATGAATTCTTGATTTTGGGAGGATCGAATTACCATGTTTGTGAGTCCTTGAAGTATACATATGCCTGCATAAAAGTTGTTGCTAGTACATACGCATTTACCCATCATTTTCCTCTGATTCTCCATAATTTACCTCTCAATCAACAATGTCAGTTTAACTACATGGAACAAGCAGCACAGAATTGCAAAACTACATGTGTTGCCAAGTTCACCCAGGAACCAAATGATTCTTGGGAGTTTTGATGCATCCGAGGACCAAACATTACTTGTGGTGTGCTGGCTTCAATCTTGCCAGCAAATTGGCATTCTCTATGCATCACATTGTGTGCCTTGTCTCTCACAAGGGACAGGACAACAGACATCATGTCCTCGGTTCCTCCACCTGTCCAAGAAAAGGAAATCAAGACTTCTATAAATTGCAGTGCACCCTCACTCATCATCTCCACAGCCACAAGCACCAGCAATAGTAGCTTCAAGAGCCAGGATCATCTGTGATCTAATGGCTTCCATGAACCTCTACTCCTTGGTGCTGGTGGCGGTTGCCCTGGTGGCCGCGCCGATGGCCGCCATGGCCGGCGACCCGGACATCCTCACCGACTTCATCCCGCCAACGTCGATGGTCGGCATGCCGATGAACATCACCGGCGACTACTTCACCTACACCGGCTTCCACCCGTCGCCGCTGCCGCCGCTGGCCTTCACGCTCACCAAGGCCTCCATGGCCGAGTTCCCCGCGCTCAACGGGCAGAGCGTGTCGTACGCCAGGCTCGTGTTCCCACCGGGCACCGTCAACCCGACCCACACCCACCCGCGCGCCTCCGAGCTGCTGCTCGTCCTCGACGGCGCCCTCTCCGTCGGCTTCGTCGACACCGCCGGCAAGCTCTACACCAAGGACCTCGTCTCCGGCGACATGTTCGTCTTCCCCAAGGGCCTCGTGCACTACCAGTACAACCAGGGGACAACGACCGCCGTGGCGCTCTCGGCATTCGGCAGCGCCAACGCCGGCACCGTGTCCGTGCCCGTCACCGTGTTCGGCACCGGCGTCGACGACGCCGTGCTCGCCAAGTCGTTCAAGACCGACCTGCCCACCATCCAGAAGCTCAAGGCGGCGCTCACCCCGCCCAAGAAATAAGCCCGTCCGTGTCTCGTGCCGTATGTTTGGTCTTGTTCTTGGCACTTTGTCTGCCGTGTTGTGTTTTTGAATTTGTTTTGCTTGTTGAAATAACCTACCTACCGAGCTATGCAGGCAACCAAGTACTGCATAGCTCATGGTACGAGGAATTTGGTGGTGAAATGATGTTGAGATATGTGTGTTTGCAATGTCGTCTTGATTTGAATCAAACGGTTTGTGTGTTGATCTTCGGAACTCATGATCTTGACTCCTTGAGTTGTATATGTTTGCGATTTGTATTGGGTTCTGTGTGGTGAGTTGGTATACAATTTTGAAGGCACCGAGGCTGTCTGATACACAGTTTCAGCTTGGCAAATGTTAACCTGTTTTAAACAGTCCAGACTTCACAAAATTGCACAATTATGTGCATGATGAAATTTTGGCATGCCAAATTTCAAGCAGTGAACAAATTAGTGAACTTTGCCGTCAAAGTGCGGGCGGTGAATTTTCTCATTAGAGCTTTGTTTTTTAGAGCCAAGGGAGAGGCACCTGCGAGAGGGGGGATTCAGCAGCTAATGCAAGACTATCTGACATTGAAATTTGTTCTTAGCTCTATCCATAGCAGAACTTAGCTATTCTTTAGTTACATTTATATTTGGATGTTTCTTTGGCGTCAGAGTGTTAAAACAAGATGGAACCATTTTATTTGGAGTGGCCATCTACAGAGTCTCCATAGGGTCATTCGGAATGAAAGTATTCTCCCCGAAATGATGTATGGAAAGCAAAGAGGGACACACGTCTATAAGAGCTTAATTCATATGATACGAAATGTAAGATGTCGTAACTTTTTCAGAATCGAATGTATATAGGCATGTTTTTGTGTGTTTGTTCATTTATTTCAGTCCGTATGTAGTCCGTATTAAAATATCCAAAACATCTTATATTTGTGAATGGAGGAACTAATAAGTTTTGATTTGTGTAGAAAAATGTGCATCCATCGCTATGTTATAATGCACATGCAGGGAAAAATTGTTGGGGAACGTTGCAGAAAACAAAAAATTTCCTACTCGTTTCACCAAGATCATCTAGGAGTTCATCTAGCAACGAGTCATTGGATGCATCTACATACCTTTGTAGATCGCGAGCGGAAGCGTTCAAAAGAACGGTGATGATGTAGTCGTACTCGACGTGATCCAAATCACCGATGACCAGCGCCGAACGGACGGCACCTCCACGTTCAACACACGTACGGGACGGGAGACGTCTCCTCCTTCTTGATCCAGCAAGGGGGAAGGAGAGGTTGATGAAGATCCAGCAGCACGACGGCGTGGTGGTGGATGCAGGGCGCACAGCAGCAGGGCTTCGCCGAGACTACGAGGGAGAGACGTAACGGGGGGAGGTGGAGGCGCCAGGGGCTGGTGTATGAAGTCCCTCCTCTCCCCCACTATATATAGGGGTGCCAGGGGGGGCTGGTGCGCAGCCTAGGAGATCTGATCTCCTAGGTGCGGCGGCCAGGGGAGGGTTTCCCTCCCCCCCAAGGCACCCCGGGGTGCCTTCCACCACATGGACTCTTCCATGGTGGAAACCCTAGGCGCATGGGCCTATAGGGGCTGGTGCCCTTGGCCCATCTAGGCCAAGGCGCACCCCCTACAGCCCATGTGGCCCCCCGGGACAGGTGGCCCCACCCGGTGGACCCCCGGGACCCTTCCGGTGGTCCCGGTACAATACCGATAACCCCGAAACTTGTCCCGATGCCCGAAATAGCACTTCCTATATATAATTCTTTACCTCCGGACCATTCCGTAACTCCTCGTGACGTCCGGGATCTCATCCGGAACTCCGAACAACATTCAGGTTTCTGCATATACATATCTTCATAACCCTAGCGTCACCGAACCTTAAGTGTGTAGACCCTACGGGTTCAGGAGACAAGCAGACATGACCGAGACGACTCTCCGGTCAATAACCAACATCGGGATCTGGATACCCATGTTGGCTCCCACATGCTCCACGATGATCTCATCGGATGAACCACGATGTCGAGGATTTAATCAATCCCGTACGCTATTCCCTTTGTCTATCGATATGTTACTTGCCCGAGATTCGATCGTTGGTATCCCAATACCTCGTTCAATCTCGTTACCGGCAAGTCACTTTACTCGTACCGTAACGCATGATCCCGTGACCAGACACTTGGTCACTCTGAGCTCATTATGATGATGCATTACCGAGTGGGCCCAGTGATACCTCTCCGTCATACGGAGTGACAAATCCCAGTCTTGATCCATGTCACCCAACAGACACTTTCGGAGATACCCGTAGTCTACCTTTATAGTCACCCAGTTACGTTGTGACGTTTGGCATACCCAAAGCACTCCTACGGTATCCGGGAGTTACACGATCTCATGGTCTAAGGAAAAGATACTTTGACATTGGAAAACTCTAGCAAACGAACTATACGATCTTGTGCTATGTTTAGGATTGGGTCTTGTCCATCACATCATTCTCCCAATGATGTGATCTCGTTATCAATGACATCCAGTGTCCATAGTCAGGAAACCATGACTATCTGTTGATCAATAAGCTAGTCAACTAGAGGCTCACTAGGGACAGGTTGGTGTCTGTTATTCACACATGTATTACGATTTCCGGATAACACAATTATAGCATGAATAAAGACAATTATCATGAACGAGGAAATATAATAATAATGCTTTTATTATTGCCTCTAGGGCATATTTCCAACTGTCTCCCACTTGCACTAGAGTCAATAATCTAGTTACATTGTGATGAATCGAACACCCATGGAATTCTGGTGTTGATCATGTTTTGCTCTAGGGAGAGGTTTAGTCAACGGATCTGCTACATTCAGGTCCGTATGTACTTTTCAAATCTCTATGTCTCCATCTTGAACATTTTCACGAATGGAGTTGAAGTGACGCTTGATGTGCCTTGTCTTCTTGTGAAACCTGGGCTCCTTGGCAAGTGCAATAGCTCCAGTGTTGTCACAGAAGAGCTTGATCGGCCCCGACGCATTGGGTATGACTCCTAGGTCGGTGATGAACTCCTTCACCCATATTGCTTCATGTGCTGCCTCCGAGGCTGCCATGTACTCCGCTTCACATGTAGATCCCGCCACGACGCTTTGCTTGCAACTGCACCAGCTTACTGCCCCACCATTCAAAATATACACGTATCCGGTTTGTGACTTAGAGTCATCCAGATCTGTGTCGAAGCTAGCGTCGACGTAACCCTTTACGACGAGCTCTTCGTCACCTCCATAAACGAGAAACATTTCCTTAGTCCTTTTCAGGTACTTCAGGATATTCTTGACCGCTGTCCAGTGTTCCTTGCCGGGATTACTTTGGTACCTTCCTACCAAACTGACGGCAAGGTTAACATCAGGTCTGGTACACAGCATGTCATACATAATAGAACCTATGGCTGAGGCATAGGGGATGACGCTCATCTCTTCTATATCTTCTGCCGTGGTCGGACATTGAGCTGAGCTCAATTTCATACCTTGTAACACAGGCAAGAACCCCTTCTTGGATTGATCCATATTGAACTTCTTTAATATCTTATCAAGGTATGTGCTTTGTGAAAGACCTATGAGGCGTCTCGATCTATCTCTATAGATTTTGATGCCTAATATATAAGCAGCTTCTCCAAGGTCCTTCATTGAAAAACTTTTATTCAAGTAGGCCTTGATGCTGTCCAAGAGTTCTATATCATTTCCCATCAACAGTATGTCATCTACATATAATATGAGAAATGCTACAGAGCTCCCACTCACTTTCTTGTAAACGCAGGCTTCTCCATAAGTCTGTGTAAACCCAAACGCTTTGATCATCTCATCAAAGTGAATGTTCCAACTCCGAGATGCTTGCACCAGCCCATAAATCGAGCGTTGGAGCTTGCACACTTTGTCAGCATTCTTAGGATCGACAAAACCTTCCGGCTGTATCATATACAATTCTTCCTTAAGGAAACCATTAAGGAATGCCGTTTTGACGTCCATTTGCCATATTTCGTAATCATAGAATGCGGCAATTGCTAACATGATTCGGACGGACTTCAGCTTCGCTACCGGCGAGAAAGTCTCATCGTAGTCAACCCCTTGAACTTGTCGATAACCCTTAGCGACAAGCCGAGCTTTATAGATGGTCACATTACCATCCGCGTCTGTCTTCTTCTTAAAGATCCATTTATTTTCTATGGCTCGCCGCTCAACGGGCAAGTCAGTCAAAGTCCATACTTTGTTTTCATACATGGATCCTATCTCGGATTTCATGGCTTCCAGCCATTTGTCGGAATCCGGGCCCGCCATCGCTTCTTCATAGTTCGAAGGTTCACCGTTATCTAACAGCATGATTTCCAAGACAGGGTTGCCGTACCACTCTGGTGCGGAACGTGTCCTTGTGGACCTTCGAATTTCAGTAGGGGCTTGATCAAAAGTATCTTGATCATTAACTTCCTCTCTAGTCGGTGCAGGCACCTCAGGAACATTTTCTTGAGTTGCGCCATTTTCCGGTTCAAGAGGTAATACTTCATCAAGCTCTACTTTCCTCCCACTTACTTCTTTCGAGAGAAACTCTTTCTCCAGAAAGGACCCATTCTTGGCAACAAAGATCTTGCCTTCGGATCTGAGGTAGAAGGTGTACCCAATAGTTTCTTTTGGGTATCCTATGAAGACGCATTTTTCCGACTTGGGTTCGAGCTTTTCAGGTTGAAGTTTCTTGACATAAGCATCGCATCCCCAAACTTTTAGAAACGACAACTTAGGTTTCTTCCCAAACCATAATTCATACGGTGTCGTCTCAACGGATTTCGATGGAGCCCTATTTAAAGTGAACGCGGCAGTCTCTAAAGCATAGCCCCAAAAGGAAAGCGGTAAATCGGTAAGAGACATCATAGATCGCACCATATCTAACAGAGTGCGATTACGACGTTCGGACACACCATTACGCTGAGGTGTTCCAGGCGGCGTGAGTTGTGAAACTATTCCACATTTTCTTAAGTGTTCCCCAAACTCGTGACTCAAGTATTCTCCTCCACGATCTGATCGTAGAAACTTGATTTTCCTGTCACGTTGATTTTCAACCTCACTCTGAAATTCCTTGAACTTTTCAAAGGTTTCAGACTTGTGTTTCATTAAGTAGATATACCCATACCTACTTAAATCATCAGTGAGGGTGAGAACATAACGATAGCCACCGCGAGCCTCAACACTCATCGGACCGCACACATCAGTATGTATGATTTCCAATAAGTCGGTTGCTCGCTCCATTGTTCCTGAGAACGGAGTCTTGGTCATTTTACCCATAAGGCATGGTTCGCACGTGTCAAATGATTCATAATCAAGAGACTCTAAAAGTCCATCAGCATGGAGCTTCTTCATGCGTTTGACACCTATGTGACCAAGGCGGCAGTGTCACAAGTATGTGGGACTATCATTATCAACCTTACTTCTTTTGGTACTCACATTATGAACATGTGTAGCATCACGTTCGAGATTCATAAAGAATAAACCATTCACCATAGGAGCATGACCATAAAACATATCTCTCATAAAAATGGAACAACCATTATTCTCAGATTTAAAAGAGTAGCCATCTCGAATTAAACGAGATCCCGATACAATGTTCATGCTCAAAGCTGGCACTAAATAACAATCATTAAGGTTTAAAACTAATCCCGAAGGGAGATGCAGAGGCAGCGTGCCGACGGCGATCACATTGACCTTGGAACCATTCCCGACGCGCATCGTCACCTCGTCCTTTGCCAGTTTCCGCTTATTCTGCAGCCCCTGCTTTGAGTTACAAATGTGAGCAACTGCACCGGTATCAAATACCCAGGAGCCACTACGGGCACTAGTAAGGTACACATCAATTACATGTATATCACATATACCTTTTGTTTTGCCGGCCTTCTTATCCGCTAAGTACTTAGGGCAGTTCCGCTTCCAGTGACCGCTTCCCTTGCAATAAAAGCACTCAGTCTCGGGCTTGGGTCCATTCTTTGGCTTCTTCCCGGCAGCTTGCTTGCCGGGTGCGGCAACCTCCTTGCCGTCCTTCTTGAAGTTCTTTTTACCCTTGCCTTTCTTGAACTTAGTGGTTTTATTGACCATCAACACTTGATGTTCCTTCCTGACTTCTACCTCTGCTGATTTCAGCATAGCAAATACTTCAGGAATGGTCTTTTCCATCCCCTGCATATTGAAGTTCATCACAAAGCTCCTGTAGCTTGGTGGAAGCGACTGGAGGATTCTGTCAATGACCGCATCATCCGGGAGATTAACTCCCAGCTGAGTCAAGCGGTTATGCAACCCAGACATAGTGAGTATGTGCTCACTGACAGAACTATTTTCCTCCATCTTACAGCTGAAGAATTTGTCGGAGACTTCATATCTCTCGACCCGGGCATGAGCTTGGAAAACCATTTTCAGCTCTTCGAACATCTCATATGCTCCATGTCTCTCAAAACGCTTTTGGAGCCCCGGCTCTAGGCTGTAAAGCATGCCGCACTGAACGAGGGAGTAGTCATCGAAACGTGCCTGCCAAGCGTTCATAACATCTTGTTCTGCAGGGAGAACGGGTGCGTCACCAAGCGGTGCTTGTAGGACATAATCTTTCTTGGCAGCTATGAGGATGATCCTCAGGTTCCGGACCCAGTCCGTATAGTTGCTGCCATCGTCTTTCAGCTTAGTTTTCTCTAGGAACGTGTTGAAGTTGAGGACTACGTTGGCCATTTGATCTACAAGACATATTGCAAAGATTTTAGACTAAGTTCATGATAATTAAGTTCAACTAATCAAATTATTAATGAACTCCCACTTAGATTAGACATCCCTCTAGTCATCTAAGTATTACATGATCCGAGTTAAACTAGACCGTGTCCGATCATCACGTGAGACGGACTAGTCAACATCGGTGAACATCTTCATGTTGATCGTATCTTCTATACGACTCATGCTCGACCTTTCGGTCTTCTGTGTTCCGAGGCCATGTCTGTACATGCTAGGCTCGTCAAGTCAACCTAAGTGTTTGCATGTGTAAATCTGTCTTACACCCGTTGTATGTGAACGTCTGAATAAAACACCCGATCATCACGTGGTGTTTTGAAACAGCGAACTGTCGCAACGGTGCACAGTTAGGGGAAACACTTCTTGAAATTAGTATGAGGGATCACCTTATTTACTACCGTCGTTCTAAGTAAACAAGATGCAAAACATGATAAACATCACATGCAATCAAATAATAAACGTGACATGATATGGCCAATATCACATAGCTCCTTTGATCTCCATCTTGGGGCTCCATGATCATCTTGTCACCGGCTTGACACCATGATCTCCATCATCATGATCTCCATCATCGTGTCTCCATGAAGTTGCTCGCCAACTATTACTTCTACTACTATGGCTAACGCGTTTAGCAATAAAGTAAAGTAATTTACATGGCGTTTCTTGATGACACGCAGGTCATATAAAGGAATAAAGACAACTCCTATGGCTCCTGCCGGTTGTCATACTCATCGACATGCAAGTCGTGAATCCTATTACAATAGCATGAACATCTCATACATCACATATAGATCATTCATCATTCATCACAACTTTGGCCATATCATATCACAAACCACTTGCTGCAAAAACAAGTTAGACGTCCTCTAATTGTTGTTGCAAGTTTTATGTGGCTGAATTAGGGTTCTAGCAAGAACGTTTTCTTACCTACGTTAAAGCCACAACGTGATTTGTCAACTTCTATTTACCCTTCATAAGGACCCTGTTCATCGATTCCGCTCCAACTAAAGTAGGAGAGACAGACACCCGCCAGCCACCTTATGCAACTAGTGCATGTTAGTCGGTGGAACCGGTCTCACGTAAGCGTACGTGTAAGGTTGGTCCGGGCCGCTTCATCCCACAATACCGCTGAAGCAAGAAAGGACTAGTAACGGCAAGAAAGTTGACAAATCGACGCCCACAACAAATTGTGTTCTACTCGCGCAAGAAGAACTACGCATAGACCTAGCTCTGATACCACTGTTGGGGTACGTTGCAGAAAACAAAAATTTTCCTACTCGTTTCACCAAGATCATCTAGGAGTTCATCTAGCAACGAGTCATTGGATGCATCTACATACCTTTGTAGATCGCGAGCGGAAGCGTTCAAAAGAACGGTGATGATGTAGTCGTACTCGACGTGATCCAAATCACCGATGACCAGCGCCGAACGGACGGCACCTCCGCGTTCAACACACGTACGGGACGGGAGACGTCTCCTCCTTCTTGATCCAGCAAGGGGGAAGGAGAGGTTGATGAAGATCCAGCAGCACGACGGCGTGGTGGTGGATGCAGGGCGTCACAGCAGCAGGGCTTCGCCGAGACTACGAGGGAGAGACGTAACGGGGGGAGGTGGAGGCGCCAGGGGCTGGTGTATGAAGTCCCTCCTCTCCCCCACTATATATAGGGGTGCCAGGGGGGCTATTGCGCAGCCTAGGAGATCTGATCTCCTAGGTGCGGCGGCCAGGGGAGGGTTTCCCTCCCCCCCAAGGCACCCCGGGGTGCCTTCCACCACATGGACTCTTCCATGGTGGAAACCCTAGGCGCATGGGCCTATAGGGGCTGGTGCCCTTGGCCCATCTAGGCCAAGGCGCACCCCCTACAGCCCATGTGGCCCCCCGGGACAGGTGGCCCCACCCGGTGGACCCCCGGGACCCTTCCGGTGGTCCCGGTACAATACCGATAACCCCGAAACTTGTCCCGATGCCCGAAATAGCACTTTCTATATATAATTCTTTACCTCCGGACCATTCCGTAACTCCTCGTGACGTCCGGGATCTCATCCGGAACTCCGAACAACATTCGGGTTTCTGCATATACATATCTTCATAACCCTAGCGTCACCGAACCTTAAGTGTGTAGACCCTACGGGTTCGGGAGACAAGCAGACATGACCGAGACGACTCTCCGGTCAATAACCAACAGCGGGATCTGGATACCCATGTTGGCTCCCACATGCTCCACGATGATCTCATCGGATGAACCACGATGTCGAGGATTTAATCAATCTCGTACGCTATTCCCTTTGTCTATCGATATGTTACTTGCCCGAGATTCGATCGTTGGTATCCCAATACCTCGTTCAATCTCGTTACCGGCAAGTCACTTTACTCGTACCGTAACGCATGATCCCGTGACCAGACACTTGGTCACTCTGAGCTCATTATGATGATGCATTACCGAGTGGGCCCAGTGATACCTCTTCGTCATACGGAGTGACAAATCCCAGTCTTGATCCATGTCACCCAACAGACACTTTCGGAGATACCCGTAGTCTACCTTTATAGTCACCCAGTTACGTTGTGACGTTTGGCATACCCAAAGCACTCCTACGGTATCCGGGAGTTACACGATCTCATGGTCTAAGGAAAAGATACTTTGACATTGGAAAACTCTAGCAAACGAACTATACGATCTTGTGCTATGTTTAGGATTGGGTCTTGTCCATCACATCATTCTCCCAATGATGTGATCTCGTTATCAATGACATCCAGTGTCCATAGTCAGGAAACCATGACTATCTGTTGATCAACGAGCTAGTCAACTAGAGGCTCACTAGGGACAGGTTGGTGTCTGTTATTCACACATGTATTACGATTTCCGGATAACACAATTATAGCATGAATAAAGACAATTATCATGAACGAGGAAATATAATAATAATGCTTTTATTATTGCCTCTAGGGCATATTTCCAACAAAAATTGCTGGTGAAATGAGCTTGAATTCCAGTGTATGTTTGCAATGTGGGTCTTGATTTGAATCAGACGTTTATGTGTTGATCTTTGGAGCTCATAATCTTGACTCTTTACTTACAGCATCGCTCCACAAAAAGTGCCGCCGATATGTGGGTTTGGGCATTTTTTGGCCCGAAGAAATACCGCATATCAGCCGCCCCGTAAATATTTTTAGGGTGACCTGGATATTCCACCCCGCAACCGCTATATACACGACACCGGGGGGGGGGGCAGCTTTCCGGATTCTCTCCGCCTCTAGCTCTCACATACTCCGATGAGAAATTCAGCCCTCGCCGCCTCTTCTTTTTCTCTTCTTGATGGTTGGCGGATGGGCGGCAATCCGTGGCGGGTCGCCTCCGCAAAAGAAGGCACACCACGACATGGAGGCCGGCAGCTCCTGCGGCGCCGTGGAGCCATATCGCTAGAAGCAAGCTCACGACAACGGCCGGCTCTCCCGGAGCGGCGGGCGGAGCCCTTGGGCCAGCTTCCACGAGCTCGACACCAACCTCTATCCACACTTCAAGAGGTGTCAGGAGGCCGATGCGGAGCTCATCACCGTGGAGCGTGCAGAGGCGGCCGGAGAAGAAGGTGCCACCGATCGTCTCGCTGCCGCCAAGGAGGAGCACACCCTCGCCCACGCATTCCGCAAGTTTGCTGTCAAGATCTACCTCGACATCGATGAGTGACGGTCGATTTAGCTCTTAATTCATAGCTCGAAGTTTGTATTTACTATGTATGCACTATGTTAGTGTGATGAACTATTTTCTAGCGCGGAGATGTTTTTTAATATGCAATACTGATTTACATGATTTGTTCCGCCGGAGCATTCACGCTACCACAAATCAGTTTTCGGGGGAACCCGAAAATGATTTTGCAGTATGAGATTTTTGCGGATCCACAAGAGATGCTCTCACATATGTGTCCAGTTTTGTATTTGGTTGAACCTCACTGTGTCTGGTGACTTTGGCGTTCCATTTTGAGGGCACCAAGTCTGTATGGTACATAGTTTCAGTTTGGCATATGACATCTGTTTTCAACCATTCACAACTTTGATGTTTATGTTAGTTGGTGTTAGTAATGTTTTTTTAGAAAGCTCACACGGCGAAGGGTTGTACGAGCCACGCTATGGGGGATCATTCTTGTACCAATACGTGTCTTTTGCCTCATTTTCCTTATTCTTTTCCGATCTTCTTCCGATTTCTTTCTAACTTTTTCTTCAAGATTGATCTCGGGAACATTAGGGTTTCTAACCTTTATATAAGCACATGCGTCACGTCCCTCGGCTCATTACTAATCTAATCTCTAGCCTTCGCCACATGCCACCTCTCCACCACCACCCGCTACCATGACCAACGTGAAGAGATCTTCCTCAACCTCTCCCTCAACCAAGATCATCCCTTTTTCTAACCTGAAAGAGAAGATCTCAACGGGCTGTGACGAGGAGGGGATGCCTGCGGAGGAGAAAGAAGGGCAGAAAAATGGAAAGAAGGAAAATGAAGAAAAAGAGGTGAACAAAGCAAGATGAGTATCCTCAGAATCCTTATCAATTTCACATCCAAGGATCTATTCCTCTATTTCCTCCGAGGTTTGAACCACGCCAGTGCAAAAAGGAAGCACTAATCTTGATGAAATAAAGGAAAAGATCAAGGAATTTGAAAAAGCCTCGAGGGCATGCGTCGATACAATTGGTGAGAGCATATACTCTCACTGGATGATGAGAAAAGACTTTGAGGCAATGATCCATGGTCTCTTCCATAAGATAGATCTCCTACTTGAGGTCACCTCCAAGCTTGTTGTAGAAACTGAATTTCTCATGATGGTGGCCTCTGAACATCAGAAGGCAATTGTAAGCATGGCACCCCGTTTCAAGTGTATTGCCATTGCATGCGACTAGGGAGATGACAAGGACTCCATGAGGAGACCGGCAAGGAGGCACCGAGGTGGGCCCGAGAAAAACTAGGTACAAGGATCCCGCCGGCTTGATTGTAAGCTTGTGGGAGATTTGAGAGCACCTTGCATCTTTACTTTCTCACATTTAGTTTTCTACAAGTTGATAGTAGCTTTCCCTATTTTGCCGAATAAAGATGAACTGTCAAGTCCCTTTTGAATGAGTGAAGATTCTCTTCCAATTAGTAATATATATTCTCGATGCGTAGTGCCATTACACCGTTTTGAAAAATATACGAGATGATGAGGAAGCATGAATGAGGGCATGTTCACCCCGTCGATGATTATAAGTCTTCCACATCTTTGGTGTTAATTGGTTAGAGAAGGAGAAACAACTATATGGCATAGTTTACTGAAATTTTCAACTACATTAATGGAAATGTTTTGAGACACAAGTCTGGGCAAAAATGATTACACAAGAGCAAGTAGCAATATAGGAGAAAATCTCTTGAATAAAAAGTGATAAATATTTTTGCAAACCAAGTCCCAAACAAAGAAGAAATACATGTCACATGAAGATGGACGAGTGTGATATGGGCGAATAAAATACTTCCTGAGAAAAGGTGAAAGATAACATTCAATTTTTTTGATAAGAATTGAGGACCCCATTTATATTTGTTTGGTTGAAAAATGAATAGTCTATTGCATGGATTTGTGGCACATTCACTAATGAATTAAGTAGCAAGGTGTAACGCTTGGTTCAGTATTTCTTCCCCGTGCAATCGGATTGAGGAGGAGACACCCATAGCCACTAGAAACCTCTCCGGAATGAAGAACCCTAGCTTCCAGAAGGCATTAGGAGGGGGAATCGGCAAGGAGGACCTCACCATTGCCAACACCTCATACAAAGAGATGCCAACATCGACCATATCCATCATCATATTTTTTTGCCATACATCTCAATTCATTTGTAATATTGAACCCTAGAGGATTCCTACATGCATTACTCTGATCCATCATCCATTTTTTTCACTGCCATTCATATGATGCTTGCTATCTTTCACCATCAGTTTGATTTTCATCTAAAACTAACTGGCTGGCACAATTCCCATAATTTTCTACAAGAGACAAAGTCCAATTCCCGTGTGCTCCCCATGGGATCAATACTCTTACTTAGAAAAGAGCACAACTAAACCATGTGTACTTGCATGCCATCAGAGGCGAGGGAGAGGGGATTGTGAGGTGTCGGTGAGTGGATTGGACAAGGGAAGCCACGCAGGTGAGGCTTTTTACAGGGTTTAGTTGTAGCCTTTTCGAAGTAAGAGTATCGATCCCATAGGGAGGACAAGAAATGGTCCTTATTTCTTGTAGTGAATTGTTACAGAGTGCCTGCAAGTAAATGAAGATCCGAAGCAAAGTGAATACAGAGGTTGAAATATTGTGGGTGAATGGTGACAACAAGTAAATAAAAGATGCAAGAATAAAATAAATGCAACCAAGAGTAATGTTTTTTTTTTCAAATCAATAGAGCAAAGGCATCCCCAGGGAGTCTGGATTCTCCACTAATAACATGAGTACCATGAGACCACCATTAGTAACAATGTCATCCCTGGCAGGCAGGGATTTAGTCCTGTCAAAAGTAACTTCTCCGTCAATATTTGACCACATGAGAAATGCCCATCACCGATGACAAACCAGGTAGGGACGGATTCAAGGGGGTGCCAGGGGAATTAATAGTGATTAGTTAGATACAACCAACACATCCAATTTAGGCCACTACTACTAAAGCACATACACTAAAATATGGAAACCACCATAGCAAAACTATGGCCTCGGGCCAGCCCAATAGAACGATCGTTCGCGAGTATTGACTAACTTAGTTTGATTTATACAATGCCTCCTGCAATTTCATTGTAATCTTTCATTTCTGTTTTTCCCTTTTGGGGTGATAGAGGGATGGTAGAGGGACTAAGGCTTGGTTTTTGTTTTCATGGTTGGGGCAGGCCGAGGCAAAGAGGTTGTGGGGTAGCGAGTTGGCTAGTCTTGACCGTCCAATGTGGATAGGGAAGGAAACACGAGGTGCAAACAACGAGGTAAGAAGAAAAGGAAGCCAATGTGAAGAAGAAATAATGGATAATATTAAATTTTGTAGTTTCTAGGCAAGTGATGAACATTACCTAAGAAGGCAAGTGATTAAGACTTACCAAAATCAGTCTTGAAGACTTGCTATTTGAACACACCATGAGACCTAGCCTCTGCTCATGCTCGGCCCTTGTCCTTTCATCCGAAACACAACCGCCGCTTGTGTTGTCCTACCTCCTTGGTTTTAGATCGAGCTTTTGCTCCCCTCCGTACCTTAGGCAATGACATCCAATTCGAGACCCGGTAAGGGTTGAATCCCCCCACGACTGTGGTCAGCCAACGTACTACCCTGCTTTACGCCGAGATCTTCTTGACTGCTCAATTTAATCCCTCGGGAGCACGCCGAAGTGGCATCTTCAACGACGAAGGTGAACAGTTTATTCGCCGTGCAAACTAGTTGTCGTTCTCTCTCTCTCTCTCCCTTCTCTCTCTTTGTGTGTGTTTTTTTCTTAATTTTTCTCTACATCTGCTATTGGCGCTGAATATACATGTATGGATGGCTAGACGTGACAAAACACACCCGTGTTGCGGACACTATTCATCGCCATCGTTGGAACCTCGCCCACTCTTCATGTTTCATCTTCTAAGGTAAACCAGTTTCGTCTTCCACAACTAGTCTTTCTTACTTGTGTTCTTTATTTAAGTTAGTCACCCAAGACATCAATAAATCTTTTTTTGCTTTCTTCAGTTGACCCTTGACTCAACGGAGCACCATGCCGGATAGAAGAGGGGAAACACTCCTCGAGGATTTGCCTGGGGAGCTCATCGACAAGATACTCGTCCGGTTGACACCCAAGGACGTTGGTCGTTGTCGTGTCGTCAGCACGTCCTGGCATGATGCCACCTCCACGAGTGAATTTATGCTTGAACACCACCGCTCGAAGCGGTCACTCCCCATAATCAATGGGCAGGGGCCGCCAGCCACTTTCGTCGTCTTCCATGATGCGGGCGCCAAAGCTTCCAGTCAAGAAATCTGGCCATGTCTTTCGGGTGCCAAACAACACTTAGAGAATAGCATCCAAGCCGCATGTGATGGCTTCCTCATCATCTACCGGAGATCTCGATTCTACATTTGCAACCCGCTCATCCGCAGGCATGTTGTCCTACCGCAGCCTCAAGTTGGGAAAGCCGGAAACAACGTAATCGGTTTCTACCGGGACCATCCAACTGGAGAATACAGGGTGCTCTGGGTCTCACGGTCACATATATTCAGCTTATATGTCCTCACAGTGGGATCCGCCGAGCCGAGGCACGTCATAGTCAGAATACCAGCTACATCAAGACGTTGTGTGAGACATGCTTCCGTGGAACATATGCTACTGAATGGGTTGCATTATTTGCCTCATTGTCCACTACCAATAGACCACCATGGCAGCCTGCATTGGTGTCCTTATTCCACCAATGAAATTACAGGAGACAGGAGAGACATTATTGTGTTTGACACAAAAGTTGAAGGAGACACTTGCTTTCTGGGGCAGCTCGACTCCTCGTTTCACTGCTATGGATGTTTGGGTGATGCTGGATTATGACGCTGAAATATGGTCTTTCAAGTATCGGATTGATGTGTCAGCGGTGGAGGCATCACGACAACTTTATTTAACTTCTTTCAAAAAGAAAATGAAAACACCACTTCATTCAACAGTGTAGTGGTTCAATGATATGGTTGTCCTCAACGAGCATGAGTTGCTGATCAGGTTTAATTCAAAATATGTGCTGTGTCTCGACATTGATGGCAACTTCTTAGGTATTGTGAACATAGGGAAGAGTCAATATCGCATGTTGCTCACTCAACACCGCCTCAAAGATAACATTACACCAATTATGTTCCATGAGATGCAAGAAGAAGACAACGAGTCTCCATTCTCAGCAGGGCTTGTGTAATGTCGAAGACTACTCGTTTGTTTTTCCATTGGATTCACATCATGTCTTTCATTTGTACTCTTCTCATTTATTGTTATATCAGTACTACCTATAAAACATGTTATTTTGGATGGTTGTGGTAGCAATTGGATGTCAATAGTTGGTGCTTATTATGGTGCCATGAACATCATGCTAATGTTCTGAACCATGGAGTATCTATGTATGTTGTTGTAACTTTCTATTGTTCATCTATTCACAAAGTTTTACTTCCAATTCACATTGTTAAGAAGCAAGGATGACACTATTAAGATAAAAAAAAATTGGTCTTGCTCACGTCCTTTCAGTGAATGTATTTTTATAACAGGAATGCACCTAGGCATTTTCTTAGAAGCTAGGTATTGCATTTTCGTTTGTAATGTTTATTCTGTATGCAAGGCTGATAGGTTGATCTTTGTTGTTCTGAATGGAATTTGGTCCTAGTACTCCTATTTTCTTACAGCACCTGCCAACACCTGTAAAAGAAAAGAAAAATAATAATATGTTGTTGTCAGGAATAATTGCGTGGCTGTGTGCATTATTTACGTAAACTAATTAGCACATTATTTTTTACGTCAGCGTCATATCCAGTGAATCCACCTATGTCGTGCATCCCTACATCCCGTCGTTGTCGCCCATTGGATCGAAATCATGGGCGTGTGACAGCTTGTGACACATCACCGTGAGTCTTGCAAGGACACGCCCGCCTCTTGTGCAGCTTGGAGATGTGATTTGCTGAAAACCCCGTAGGCCTAGCTCACGATTCGTTCCCCTCTTCAATCACGATTCTGTTCATGATGCCAACTTCACCAAAAAACCAGTGAATTCCTTGCAGTTTTGATGCACCCGAGGAGCAGAAACATCACTGGTGTAGGGAAACCCGGGAGTTGAGAAACCACTCTCCTGGTCTTAATCTTAGCCAGCAAATGGTTACACCTATGAGCCGTATGCATCTTTTTGATGCAGAGGCTGGGGCACGTCCCCTTTTTCAAAAAAAATAAAATGCAACACCTTGTGTTCCGTCACTCACAAGGGACAAAAGAGCAGGACATCAACTCCTCGGTTCCTCCGATTCCTTTCCAAGAAATGGAAACCTGGCTGCCTATAAATAGCAGCTTATTTATCAACCATCTCCTCCATCACCACGGCAACAGGCACCACCCAGCAAAAGCTCAAGCTCTGGTCTAATGGTGTCCACCAACTTCTACTCCATGGTGCTGATGCTGGCCACTGCGCTGGTGTCAGCCCCGCTGGCTGCTGTGGCCGGCGACCCTGACATCCTCACTGATTTCGTCGTGCCCACAACGCTGATCGGCATTCCCATCAACATCACCGGCGACTACTTCACCTACACCGGCTTCCGCCCCGTGCCACTGCCGATGGCGATCTTCGCGGTGTCCAAGGCCTCCATGGCAGAATTCCCTGCTCTCAACGGGCAGAGCGTCTCGTACGCCAAGCTCAGGTTCCCGCCGAGCACCGTGAACCCGACGCACACCCACCCCCGAGCTGCCGAGCTGCTCCTCCTCCTCGAGGGCACGCTCTCTGTTGGCTTCGTTGACACCGCTGGCAAGCTCTACACCAAGGACCTTGTCGCTGGTGACATGTTCGTGTTCCCCAAGGGCATGGTGCACTACCAGTCCAACCAGGGGTCTCAGCCCGCGATGGCACTCTCCGCGTTCGGCAGCGCCGCCGCGGGGACCGTGTCCGTGCCCGTCACCGTGTTCGGCACCGGAGTGGACGATGTTGTGCTCGCCAAGTCATTCAAGACTGACGTGCCCACTGTGCAGAAGCTCAAGGAGGCGCTCACTCCGCCACCCAAGAAATAAGTCCGTCCGTTCAAGACTGATGTGCCAACTGTCCTTGTGTGTGTTTTGAATTTTTTTTTTTTTGCTTCTTGAAATAACTGACCTGCCAAGCAATGCAGACAACCAAGTACTGCATCCACATGGTAGGAGCAATTTGGTGGTGAAATGATGTTGAATATGTGTGTTTGCAATGTCATCTTGATTTGGATCGAATGGTTTGTGTGTGTGTTGATGTTTGGAACTTGTGATCTTGACTCTTTGAGTTACATATATGTTCGCGATTTTGTATTGGGTTGTGCCTGGTGAGTTTGTATACCATTTTGAAGGCACCGATGTTGTATGATACACAGTTTCAGTTTGGCATATGATACATGTTTTAAACAATTCAGACTTCACAAAAGTGTACAATTATGTGCATGATGAAATTTTGGCATGTCAAATTTATAGCAGTGAACTAATTAAGTGAACTTTGCTGTCAAATTGTGGCGATGAACTTGGCGATTAGAGCTAAGGGCGATTCAGCAGTTTTTAGCTACGATATGTTGTGGTGTAGTGAATGCAAGACTCATCTGACATTGAAATTTGTTCTTAGTTCTGTCCATACCAAGATTGTAGCTAATCTTTAGTTACATTTATATTTGGATGTTTCTGTGGCGATAGATAGTTAAAACAGCACAGAACCATTTCATTTCGAGCGGCCATCTACTGAGTTCCATAGTGTTATTTAGAATGATAGGATTCTCCCCAAAATGGTGTATGGAAGATAGAGAGGGACACTTGTCTTATGTTGTGACCTGTAATAATAAGTGTGATTTGTATAGAAGAATGTGCATCCATCGCTATATTATTATGCACATGAGAAAATTTCTCATGAAATGAGCTTGAATTAAGTGTATGTTTGGATAAGATGAAGCCTGCTCCTAGAATGTGAGTGCGTCTAAATCAGCTCGAGGAGTGGTCAAAGCGGAGGCAGAACATGTAGAACCGGAATGGACACTACTGAAAACCTTCATACTAGTCCTTAATAGAAGTTGTGGCTTGCTTGTCAACACACACACACACACACACACACACACACACACACACACACACACACACACACACACAGAGAAGCACAACACTACTCACTTGTACAATAATGATTAACATAGTATGTAACATTTTCCCGCAAAAAAAAACATAGTATGTAACATTGAAAAGTGACATGATAGAGTTTACTTGTAACCATGGAAATAAAAATAAACAGAGTTGCATAACAGACACAAGTATATTTGATGGCATAATCTTAACACCCAAATCAAATGAAGTTTGACATGAGTCACCATAACAACTCACAAGTCACAACATGCGCATATTATTACACAACTCAAGGTTCACTCCACCATCATTCACTAGCTCAATGGCTTTATTATTCACGGTGGCAGCAATACACCGGCGAATCATTTCTTCGGTGGCGGAGTAAGTGCCGCCTTGAGCTTTTGCACGGTGGGCAGGTCAGTCTTGAAGGACTTGGCGAGCACCGCATCGTCAACACCAGTACCAAACACGGTAACAGGAACAGACACGGTGCCCGCGGCGGCGCTACCGAAGGCCGAGAGTGCAACTGCAGGGCTTTGACTTGGGTTGGACTGATAGTGCACCAGACCCTTGGGGAATATGAACATGTCGCCGACGGCTAGGTCCTGAGTGTAGAGCTTGCCAGTCGTGTCGACGAAGCCAACGGAGAGCGCACCGTGAAGGATGAGCAGTAGCTCTGCTGCACGAGGGTGGGTATGGGGTGGGTTGATGGATTCGGAGGGGAACTTGAGCATGGCGTAGGACACGCTCTGCCCGTTGAGTGCCGGGAACTCCGTCATGCTGGCCTTGGTCACAGTGAAGTTCTGTGCCCCTGGCATCGGCATGGGCATGGTCATGTTCATGGTGGCGCGGAAGCCGGTGTAGGTGAAGAAGTCGCCGGTGATGTTCATCGGTGCTATCCCATAGAAGTTGTCAGGGACGACAAAGTCGGTGAGGATGTCCGGGTCGCCGGCCACCATGGCATGTGGTGCCGTGACCAATGCAACCACGACCAGCACCAAGGAGTAGGAGTTGATGGACGCCATTGAAGTTGAGTGTAGCTGCAAGTAAGCTAATGATCTTGTGGTGACAAGAGGCTGATTGGTGAACGCGGTGGTTGTGAGTTGTGGTGAAGATGTTGAGCTACCTGTTGTGTAATTTATACACAAGAGGAAATCTAGCTAGTGAGGTGATGAAGAGTCTGAGAAACCGAGGGCCATGCATGAACATTGTACAGCATCAAGCTGGAGCCAGCTAGTGCTATTTGACACACATCTGAGGAAGAATTAACTGGCCAATTCCATGCAGCTCTTGGTGTCTCCAAGCATATATATGGATATACCAGCATGCGACTCAGAATCTTTTTGTTCTCATTCTGATACAAACTTTGCAGGCTCAACTTGACAAATATGATCTGCCCACCAAATACCCTGCAAGTATGTAATGTAGCACATATATGACATGAGCACAAACGTGTACATCACCTGTCAAACTTAGGAAACAACGATGGCAATGGCAAGCCAATTTGTCCCAGCTAGCAGTGTCCCTACAGGCTACAGCCTCCTACAGGCTACAACCATGAACTAGCAATGGATTTATAATCATGTCTCAACCATGAACTGTCACAAGGGCATCAAACTTAGGAAACAACGATAGCAACGGCAAGCCAATTTGTTTGGCCCCTACAGCCTCCTACAAATAATCACAGCCTCAGGCCGGCCACCTCCAGTCCTCCACCGTTCACACAACCTTACTACTACATGAAAATGGTGTCGTCGTGTCTTGCCCTCGCCGTCCTCCTTGCTGTGCCCTTCCTTGCCCTCGCCGGCGACCCGGACATCCTCACAGACTTCATCCTGCCGCCCGGCACCAATGCGTCGCTCCTCAACAGCACGTTCTTCACCTACACGGGCCTCTTCGCTGGCAACTCCGCCAACCCAGCCAAGTTCACGGTGACAAAGGCCACCGCCACCGAGTTCCCGGCGCTGCTCGGCCAGTCCGTCTCCTATGCTGCCCTCATCTTTGGCCCAGGCACCGTCAACCCGCCTCACGTCCACCCAAGGTAACAAAACTTTACACTTTTTTTAGTTGATCATGATTCATCCTCAGTATATACAGGTTTGTGCTCATGTCATGCATTTGCTTCTTCTTCCATGATTTCAATGGTGGCCGGCAGGGCGTCCGAGCTGCTTTACGTGGTGCAGGGCCCGCTGCTGGTGGGCCTCATCGACGAGACGAAAGGTGAGCTGTACGCGCAGACGCTGCATACGGGTGACATGTTCGTGTTCCCCAAGGGCATGGTGCACTTCCAGTTCAACGGTGGCGACCACGTGGTGCGTGCCTTCTCGGCCTTCGGCAGCGCCAGCCCCGGCACCATCTCACTCCCGACTGTCCTCTTTGAGTCCGGCATCCCCGACGCCGTCCTCGAGAAGTCGCTTCACGTCGACCAGGGCACCGTGGACGCGCTCGAGCAGGACCTGGCGCCGCTCGCTCCCGCTCCCGCTCCCTCTCCAGATACACCGCCAGCGCCTAAGAATGGTGGTGCGGCGCCCGCACCGGCGTGCTTCGCGCTGCTAGCTGGCTTCGCCGCGGCATTGTTGCTGTGACTTGTGAAGATGTGACTGAGAGCCATGGCTTATCTTGTTGCGAGGAGCGTAGTTTAAAAGTACTTCGGCGAATAAGCTATTTCGACTAGCCGAAGAACCAAAATAATTGTGATGGTTACTAAGGGGGAAATTTTATATATGTGAAAGGTATTTGAATTTGTTTCACTTGGTTTACAGTATACAAAGTGTGTGCATGGACAATTTAGATGATTGTTGAAGTTGACACTTCGGTACATAATACCATTACAAATATTTATTGCTCAATGCAGCTGATAAATAGTTAATCCTGGATATATTATCCACACACACACACACACACACACACACACACACACACACACACACACACAATGGGCAGTGTTGAATAGTAAGACTTCACGTGAACTTTCTATTTTGATGCAAGTTTCATCTAAATTCGTCGTGTTCATGCGAAAACTAGATGGACTGCAAACATATAAGCAGTTCATTCAACGCCATGAATAGAGTGTATGGACTCATAATTTATATGTCTTTTCTTTTCTTTTCTTTTTTGCTATGCTTATGCGAGTGCGCTTTTCTTTGATGGCACATAACCCTATTATTTCTCAATTGTTCGACGAGCAACAAAACATTGTTTTTGTGTCAAACAAAATTTGAGATGAGCACAATCATAAGTCACAACAAGCATATTATCACGTTCACAAGTCAGAACAACATAACTTAACAAAGTTACAACAACACGGGCCAGCTTATTCTGTTATTACGTGATCAAGTTTAAATCACAACCTTCCGTTGGTGAGGTTAGAGGTGTAATTTTATACCATGACCTACAAACGAAATTACGCGGATCTAAATTGATGAGTATTATTATACATGCTTTCATAATACACTTTAATATGGTGATCTCAAACCTACTTTTTTTTCAAGTCATGCGAACAACAAGGTTACACGACCTTTCAAGGATGCAAGGAATATTTTATATTATTCTGCAAACATTTTGTACATATCTCGTGAATAGATAAATGTACTTACCCAAACTCTATGTAGTGCTGTTTTCCTACAAATATTTAATATTATGTAGTGCTATAAAACACAAATTTGACCATTCCAAAGGATCAGGACCATCAATTTTCTTTCTTTATTTATTTCAGACACAACTCAATAGGTATTTATAAAGGTTGTTAAACTCTTGCAGTAGAGGGCACCCACTATTACTTATATAAACGAAAATCATGTTACAAAAAGGAAAAAAAGGATAAAATAATGTTCCAAAAGTCAAGCATGTCTGTTTGACCAAGTTTAAAGAAAAAATATCAACATCCATAGAACGTGGGTGTGTCTAAATCAGATCGAGGAGTGGAGCTGTCAAAGCGGATGCAAAACAGGTAGAACCAGAATGGAAACTACCGAAAGCTTTAGTCCTTATTAAAAGTCATGGATTGGTTTTTAACTGCAAACATATTAAATAAATGAGGCTGGTCGCTCCATGGACATAGCAAAAAAAGCGAATCAATTTTGGTCATAACAAGCTGCCCCATTCAGTCACCAAACAAAATTTACAGAACCTCATCGAATATTCAATTCCGAGCATGGGCTCATCTGCACCTGGTGAACAGTAAATTCTAAAACAAATACTAGAAATATTTTTAAAAAAGTCTGTTTTTTCTTTTGCACGGAAGATGTTTGAGTGTGTGAGTTGCGTGCAAATTTCAACGCATTTAGACATCTGAGTAGTTCTCAGCAAAAAAGAGTCAAAATAGGGTCCGTGCACAAATAGTAGAAACTTTCATAGGCCCCAAATTTGTCTTTTTCGCTGAGAGCCACTCAGACATCCAAATGCTCTCACATTTTTTAAGGATATCACGCACTCTGGCATCTTTCTCCATAAAAAATCAGAAGTTTTTGAATTTATTTAGTATTTAGTTTTTTTTGTTCACTCCCGGGCCCAATTTAAATGCTGCTCTCGAAGCTCATACAATACACACATGCAGGCCAACACACACACAAAACTCCAAACACCCCGTGCAGGTTATTTCAGCGAGCAATAAACTCCAAAGCACGAGATGGTGGCGTGTCAATAGCCGCACCGGCATATGGCACAGTGGAGTTAGGTCATCTTGGGGGAGTGATCGCCGGAATATCCATGAAACGGAAGCACAACAATGGTCGATTGTACAATAAGAAATAATATAGTACATCACAGTGAAAGTAACATGACGGAGTTTACGGAAATTCGCAGAGGTACACACCTATCAAGCCCTTCCCGGCCGCTCGATCGTCTCGCAATTCGCAAAGTAGTTGAATCTGAACAACGGCATAGTAAGTTTTAAGTTTCAGTCATTGAAACTTATGACTTTTTATCTGAAACTTGCAATTTTGTCGCTTGCTCTTACCATGTTTCATGGGTAAAGTTTGAAATCATTTTTTTGTCATTTGTACGCACAAAAATCATGATTTTATGGGTCGCTCATAATAAGTTTGAAGAGTTGAAACTTAACATTTATTTTCAAAATTCGTCAAAACGTATTCAAAAAGAATCTTATTTGAAAACACCATCACGAGTAACACGCATATGAAAACATAATTTAATTTGCACACGTGGAGGGACTCGGTGCCCCCGCGCTTGCGTGCCCCAAATATGCTCCCCAAAGTTTACATGTAAATGTGCAAAGCATGAAACAAGGAGACTTGCATAATAGACACAAGTACATTTGATGTCATAGTCTTAACACCCAAATCATATAATATTTGGCATGATCACGACAAACAACTCACAAGTCACATCAAGCATATCATTACACAACTTAAAACTCACATGACCACCAGCTTTACTTCACCATCACTCGCTGGCTCGAGGGTTTATTATTCATGGTGGCAGCAATACACTGACGAATCATTTCTTCGGTGGTAGAGTGAGTGCCGACTTGAGCTTTTGCATGGTAGGCATGTCAGTCTTGAACGACTTGGCGAGCACCTCATTGTCAATGCATGTGCCGAACACGGTAATGGGAACAGACACGGTGCCTGCGGCGGCAGTGCCAAAGGCCGAGAGTGCGCCGGTGGGGCTTTCCCTCGGGTTGGACTGCTAGTGCACCAGACCCTTGGGGAACACAAACATGTCACCGGCGGCCAGGGTCCTGCGTGTAGAGCTTGCCAGATGCATGCATAAATCCCATAGAGAGCGCACCGTCGAGGACAAGCAACAACTTAGCGGCACGCGGGTGCGTGTGTGGAGGGTCGATGGATTCTGAGGGGAACTTGAGCAAGGCATAGGACACACTTTGCCCGTTAAGGGCTGGGAACTACATCATGGTGGCCTTGGTCACAGTGAAGTTTTGCGCCCCCGGCATCAGCATCGGCATGGTCATGTTCATGGCAGCACAGAAGCCAGTGTAGGTGAAGAAGTCGCCGGTGATGTTTATCGGTGCTATCCCGTAAATATTTTTTGGGACGACAAAGTCGGTGACGATGTCGGGGTCACCAGCAACGGTGCCCGCTAAGACCAATGCAACCACCACAAACACCAAGGCGTAGCAGTTTGTGGAAGCCATTGAAATTGAATGTATCTGCAAGCTAATAACTTAGCTGTGATAACAGATTTATTGATGGAGGCTGTGGTGAAAGATGTTGGGCTGCTTGCTGTGTTATTTACACAGAAGGGGCAACCTATTGATGTGATGAAGAGTCTATGACACCAAGGGTGATGTATGAGCGTTCTAGAATTGCAAGCTGTAACCAGCTAGCTAGCACACACATCTAAGGAAGATTTAACTGGCCTATGTTATGCAGCTCTTTGGTGTCTCCAAGCATATGGATATACCTACATGAAACTTTCAAAATTTTGTTATCATTCTAACAAAAAAAACTTGGGTGTTTGTGTCTCTCACTCTCAACTTCACCAATCCGTCTTTCCGGAAAAGAAAAAAACTTCACCAATCTGAGCTGTCTGAACTGTTGAGCAAATAGCATACAACTGTATGTTTGTTTTAATACTGCATTATTAAGTATTAACAATTAACTGTCACAAGAACAGCGTGTCCACGCACACACACAAAAGAAAACTCTGTCCCCAAAGCATCCCAGATACTGGGCGCGCGTTCGTTGGAACAACCTAACTAAACTATCCGCCGTGCCGATGAGTTAAGGATTTTTTTTCCACCCGCAAAAAAAAAAAGAGTTAGGTCTTTTCCTTTTCGAAAAGGAGATAGAAACCCCCGGCCAAGTCGAGGTATGTTCGTTTGACGCATCGTGCACTCTATTGGTCCATGATAGCGAATTAATGTGTGAACTTTGTGACGACCTCAATCAAAACGCAAGTAAGCCCCAACGAAAAGAATGTTGTCGGACACTAGCGTACTCAAACGCCACTCCTAGTACCATACATGCAAAGCACAAGCTAGTTCTAACCGGGCTAGCATTGGAAGCCCAGACCCGACACAAACTAGACTAACTAGCTAGTACGTCTTCTCTACTTAATTACTCCCTCCTATGTTTTAACTTTTTTGATTCGGATGTATATAGACACATTTTAATGTATTTGTTCACCTATTCCAGTCCATATGTAATCCATATTGAAATATCCAAAACATCTTATATTTGTGATAGAAGGGAGTACTAATCAACTTTGCTAACACTAATGAACCAGATTAGACAAGATTACCTAACAAAGAATGCCCTGATAATCTATAAAATGTATTTAGCGTGCCTACTATTGATGGTGAGAGACATTTGATCTATTGTACGGACTTGTGCATAATTCACTTCACTTTTTTTTGCGGGGAACATTGTAGTTATTTTCTTGGTACTCATTTTGTGAGCAGGCTTTTCTTTGATGGCATGAGTAATTATTTCTGTGTTGTCTAACAAACAATAAAACATTGTGCCCTAAGCTAGGAAACGGTTGTCCAACTCAAAAAAGAAAGTGAAACAATATTAAGCAGGTGACTTCGGTTCAATATACTTAGAAAAAGTTATTTCTCGGTCTTGCTCATAAACCTAAAACCATAATCTTAGCATCACTTTTTATTTACATGAATCCAATAATCTTGAAAATGACTATATTAAGAGACTTGTACCTCTCTCTCTCTCTCTCTCTCTCT
>NC_041386.1:598684573-598687430 GCF_002162155.2 Triticum dicoccoides | reverse complement strand
GCACGCTCACGCACGCACACGCACACACACACACACACACACACACACGCACACGCACACGCACGCGCGCGCGCGCACACACACACACACACACACAACAAATTTTAACATGGTCCTTCTTACCTCCCCTTTTCACATGGGAGTTAAGAAGATAAGAGGTACTCAGACCCACTACTTCATGAAATCAACGGCTTAGATTTATTATATACTCTTACCTCTCTTGTGTTAAGAGGAGGCAAGAGGGACCATGTTAAAACTGCTCGAGCAGAAAATACTTCAAAACACGAGAGGGTTGAGCGTCTAGAGCAGCACCAGTTTGTCACACGGTGGAGTTAGGCCATCTCGGGGGAGTGAGGCCGAAATAATAACTAAACGGAACCAGAACACTACTCAAATGTACTATAATAACAATAGTACATCACCTTGAAAGTAAGATGGATAGAGTTTACTTGTAAAAATGCAAGGAAAAAACACACGGAATTGCATAACCGACACAAGCATATTTGATGGCACATTCTTAACACCAAAATTAAATAAAATTTGACATGATCACAATATCAACTCACAAATCACAAGAAGCATATTATTACAAGTCACAACAATCACAACTCAACCTCACAATACCATCGGGATTATACCACTATCATGCGCTAGCTTGGTGGTCTTATTAGTTCGCGGCGGTGGCGTTACAGTGGCGAAGAAGAAGAACGACAAGAGCACATATGTATCATTTCTTGGGCGGTGGAGTGAGTGCTGCCTTGAGCTTCTGTACCGTCCAAAAGTCAGTCTTGAACGACTTGGTGAGCACGACGTTGTCAATGTCGGTGCCGAACACGGAGGCAGGCACATTCACAGTGCCCGGGGCGGCGCTGCCGAAGGCCGATAGCGCGATGGCGGGACTTTGCCCCAGGTTGTACTGGTAGTGGACTAGGCCCTTAGGGAACACGAACATGTCGCCGTCTGAGAGGTCTTGTGTGTAGAGCTTGCCAGTGGTGTCGACAAACCCGATGGAGAGTGCACCATTGAGGACAAATAGCAGCTCGGCGGCACGCGGATGGGTGTGCGGTGGGTTGACGCATTCGGAGGGGAACACGAGCTTGGTGTAGGACACACTCTGCCCATTGAGCGCCGGAAACGCTTACATGTTGGCCTTGATCGCAATGAGGTTCCGCCGAGGCCATGGTAGAGTCTCGTTCATGACACGAAAGCCGATGTAGGTGAAGAAGTCGCCGGTGATGTTCATCGGCGCTATCCCATACATGTTTGGGATGACGAAGTCGGTGAGGATGTCTGGGTCACCGGCCATGGTGGCCAGCGGCGCTGAGGCCAGTGCAACCAGCACCAGCACCAATACCAAGTAATAGTATTTCATGAAGGCCATTGAAACTGAATGCAACTAAAGTTTTCTAAGAGATTGATGGTTGGAGGGTGTGGTTGTGAGATGCAGTGAAGATCTTGCAGGTCTATTTGTGCTATTTGTACGTATACATAAAACAGAAGATCGATTGAGCATTTGATGTACACGTACGCAGCCACGCACGTACCCACGCATGCACCCACGCACGCTAGGGCTAATTGACACACATCCGAGGAAGGGTTAACTGGCCAATGTCATGCAATTCCTTGGTGTCTCCAACCATGCCTATGGATACACCTGCATGCAAATTAGGAAAAATATTAGCATTCTCATCAAAACTCCGGTGCTTTGTGTCTCACTCTTCAATTGTCAAAGATTAGCCGTACGGCCAATATGGTGGCTCATTTAATCGCTAAGTATAATTTTGACAATAGATTAAATGGTATTCTTGTAAATGATGTACCGCCCTGTGTGGTGAATATTGTATCGAATGAGTGTACTGGTGTGGTTGGTTAATTAATATAAGTTGGTGTTAAAAAATTATTTTCATTTTTTTCGTAAATTATATACTGCTGTATGACTTGTCCACCAAAACCCTGCAAATATGTAATGTAGCACTGGATTTAGTATTATCAGGTCTAGAGTAACTATCAACTGTCATACGAGCTTCACCAATGCTTACAAATTGCTAATTATCTGTCGTCGTACATAGGAAACAACAATGACGATGGCGATCTAAACTTGCTCCAGCTGGCAGGGTCCCCTCGACGGCTCTTCCAAAGCCCCGGCGACTCGTACAAATAGCCTCCAGCTGACGACCTCCACCGATCACGCAACCTTACAACCTAGCGAAAATGGCGCCAGCCGATTAGGTCAGTTTGTTGCCGCGTCGTGCACTCTATTGGTCCATAGGAGCGAATGTCACAATTGTGTGAATTTTCTAATGACCTCAATTAAAACGCTTCTAAGCCACCCAAAAGAATAATGCCCTTATAATCAATTAAATGTATTTAGGCTACCTACTATTGACAATGAGATGCATTCGATCTATTGTACGGACTCGTGCATAATTTATTTTTATTTTTATTTTGTGGGGAACATTATTTTAGTTACTTTGTTGGTGCTCATTTTTGCAAGTGGGATTTTCTTTGGTTGCATGCGTAATTATTTATATGTTGTCTAACAAACAAAAAGACTTTTCTGTCATATACCCTAAACTAGGAAGCTGTTGGTCAACTCAAAAAAGAAAACGAGAACGGTTGGCATTGGCCACCTGGAATTGTTAATATTAAGATAGTGAGTGTGGTTCAGTAGACTTGGAAAAGTATATTCTCGGTCTATTACTCATAAATGTGAGATCATAATTTTTGCATCACTTTTTGTTTGCGTGAATCCTAAAATCTGATCCCTAAAAATTGCAAAACACTATATGAAGAGCCTTGAAATAATTTACCGCAGAAAAATATATTCTACACCCTTTTCTCTCTCTCTCTCTCTCTC
>NC_041386.1:598655360-598684220 GCF_002162155.2 Triticum dicoccoides | reverse complement strand
AAACACGAGATGCTGAAGCGTCAAAAGCAGCACCAGCTTCTCACACGGTGGAGTTAGGCCATCTTTGGGGCTGAAACAATAACGAAACGGAACCACAACACTACTCAAATGTATAATTGCTATAATACGTCACACACTCACACTGAAAGTAAAATGGCAGAGTTTACATGTAACAATGCAAGGAAAAAGAACAGAGTTGCATAACATACACAAGTGTATTTGATGGCACATTCTTCAAACGATGATTAAATAAATTTGACACGATCACAATATCAACTCACAAACCACAAGAAGCATATTATTACAAGTCACAACAATCACAACTCAAACTAACAATACAACCGGGATTATGCCACTGTCATTCGCTAGCATGGTGCCTTATTAGTTCGCGGCAGGGGTGATACAGTGACGAAGAACAAGAGCGACAAAAGCACAAATGAATCACTTCTTGGGTGGTGGAGTGAGTGCTGCCTTGAGCTTCTGCACCGTCCAAAAGTCAGTCTTGAATGACTTGGCAAGCACGGCGTCGTCAATGCTGGTGCCGAACACGGAGGCAGGCACATTCACGGTGCCCGGGGTGGCACTGCCAAAGGCCGAGAACGCGGTGGCAGGGTTGGGGCCCTGGTTGTACTGGTAGTGCACGAGGCCCTTGGGGAACACAAATATGTCACCTGCCACGAGGTCCTGTGTGTAGAGCTTACCGGCAGTGTCAACAAACCCGATGGAGAGCGCACCGCTTTGGACAAACAGCAACTCAGCGGCGCGCGGGTGGGTGTGTGGCGGGTTGACGTATCCGGAGGGGAACACAAGCATGGCATAGGACACGCTCTGCCCATTGAGCGCAGGGAACACCTCCATATTGGCCTTGATCACAATGAAATACTATGGAGGCCACGGCATGTACTCCTTTGCGGCGCGGAAGTCGGTGTAGGTGAAGAAGTCACCGGTGATGTTCGTCGGCGGCATGCCAACCATCGGCGCCGGCACGATAAAGTCACCAAGGATGTCTGGGTCGCCGGCCACGGCAGCCAGCGGTGCCCAGACCAATGCAACCACCACCAACACCAAAGAGTAGTAGTTCATGGATACCATTGAAGTTGAATGTGTAGCTACAACGTTGCTAAGAGAGTGATGGTTGGAGGGTGTGGTTGTGAGATGCGGTGAAGATCTTGCAGATCTGCTTGTGTTATTTATACAGAAAATCGATCGAGAGATATCATGAACACCAAGCTGCAACACGCATGCACCCACGTACGTACTCACGCATGCACCCACGCACGCTAGGGCTAATTGGCACACACCTGAGGAAGAATTAATTGGCCAATGTCATGCAACTCTTTGGTGTCTCCTACAATGCATATGGATATACATGCATGCAAATTAGGAAAACTAGATGATTTTTCCCGCGCGTTGCTGCAGGATTTTAAAGATTAATTTTGAATACGTTCTATATGAATAAAATGATCTAAATCAAAAGCTATTATTTTTGAAAGTAATTACATGTGAACAAAGAGTATGCATGTACGTTGGACTATTGGAGATGTAACAATTAAATTGGGGTATGCATGTGCTACAAAAATAATTTTAGTGGATGATGATGTGGCATATTTGGTGATGTGAATGGCTGCATGTTGAGAGAATTAGACTTAGTGGGGATCAACTATTTATGTATTATAGATTATTAGCATTCTGATCAAAACTTTGGTACTACTTTGTGTCTCACTCTCGACTTGCGCTAAATTACAGCTGTATGACTTGTCCACCAAAACCCTGCAAATATGTAATGTAGCACTGGATTTAGTATTATCAACTGTCACAAGAGCTTCATCGATGCTTACAAATTTGCTAGTTACCTGTCAAACATTGCAAACAACAATTGTGATAGCCAGCTAAATTTGCTCCAGCTGCCAGTGTCACCTTGACGGCTCTTCCAATGCCCCGGCGACTCCTACAAATAGCCTCCAGCCGGCGGCCTCCACCCATCACACAACCTTACAACTCGGCGAAAATGGCTCCATCGTCTCTTATTACTCTGCTCGTCCTCCTCGGTGTGGCCTTCGTCGCGCACGCCAGCGACCCGGACATCCTCACGGACTTCGTCGTGCCCCCGGGCTCCAACGCGTCCGTGCTCGACGGCACCTTCTTCACCTACACCGGCCTCATGGCCCACAGCGCCGCCAACCCGGTCAAGTTCACCGTGTCCAAGGCCACCGCGGCCGAGTTCCCCGCGCTGCTGGGCCAGTCCGTCTCCTACGCCGCGCTCGTCTTCGGCCCCGGCACCGTCAACCCGCCACACGTCCATCCCAGGGCGTCGGAGCTGCTCTACGTGGTGCAGGGCCCGCTGATGGTGGGCCTCGTCGACGAGACCAAAAACGAGCTGTACGCGCAGACGCTGCAGACGGGCGACATGTTTGTGTTCCCCAAGGGCATGGTGCACTTCCAGTTCAACGGCGGTGACCACATGGCGCGCGCCTTCTCGGCCTTCGGCAGCGCCAGCCCCGGCACCGTCTCCCTGCCCGTGACGCTCTTCGAGTCCGGCATCCCGGACGCCGTCCTCGAGAAGTCGCTCCACGTCGATGAGGCCACTGTGCACGCGCTCGAGCACGACCTCGCGCCGCCCGCTCCCGCCCCAGCTCCCGATTCCCCTCCGGCGCCCAAGAACGGTGCTGCCTCGCTGGTGCCGGCATGCTTCTCGCTCCTGGTTGGCTTCGCAGCCGCATTATTGTTGCTTTGATTTGGGATGTTGTGAGAGCTGTATTGTTGTCCGTTGTCACGACCTTATTTCAAAAGTACTTACGGTCGTGACTCGTGAATAAGCTATTTAATGTATCCGATGGATATAAATATTGTGATGATTTCTAGATAATTGTGCATCCGAGTAGTTTTTTAGATGAATTTTGAAGTTGACATGTCGATGCATAATTTTTGGTCGGTTGGGTCTATAATTTGGGTTAACTGATGTTTGGATTTACTAAGATGATTCTTCAACATTTCGATAATTCTCTAGTGAATGAATCATATAAATGTCGGAATATAAGTGCATTGTCCACCTTATTGTATCATTTCTTGTGTTGTACACAGATGGTTGATGCCGATGGTTGTTGTATTTCATCATCTGTTGTTTTGAATGATTCATTTTTTTTTCTTTTTTCCTCTGCCTAGGTATAGTTTCAGTCTTGTATGACTGGTTTTGGCAAATGTAATATTTCTTGTGTATGTGTTGATGTTGGTTATTTGCATTCTAATCATGTAGAGACTGGTTGTGTGATCACTGTGTTTGTATCCCTTGATGCTAAATTATACTTCAATTAAAAACACCATTTGTATATAAAAAGTTCATCATAAACACATATATGTAAATCTTTGACAATATAAACCTTATATCTAGTCGTACAACATAAACCTTTGAGAAGATATTTGTTTAGTGATGCACTTTAGAGCTATGCACCAAATAAAGAAATTGGCACAAATATATAAACTTCATTTTTTTTATGAGAAACACAATACATACACATATGCTCACAAACACACACACACTCACCATGTCCTATGAGCACCTTCGAGAGACTGAGCCAGCGGATCTTGAGATAAAGAAAGTCGTCATAGACACCTCCTAGTTGACAACCATGCTATACCATTGAAAGAATAGTGTGGGGAAAGCTAGAATAAATCCGGGGGGAAATGTGATCACCCGTGCCAAGTCTAGGAACTGAATCCTGATGGGCAGATTATGTTGGGTCATAATTTCATAAAAGGGTGTGACTAGATCTCAGTCGACTGAGACTTAACGAAGTCTCAGTCAAATGAAAGAACATAATTTTTTTCTCCAGGGCCGGGGTCATTCCCCTTTTCGAATAAGGAAAAAAAGAAAAAAAAGAACATATAAAATATAGAAGAAAAAATTAAAAGAAAATTTTACACGGATCTACAAGTCAGATCGCATGAATATAGTTTCGACAATAAACCGCTATTTATCCACCCTAATATAAATGCTGCTTTAAGTGTGCTTCCATGTCATGCATGTTAATTTCGTACGTTGTTCATGATCTATGACTATCTCCACGGTGTGTTCAATTAACACGTGGAGCAACTCTAAGATATTTGGAGATCCTACTAGCATCGTAGTCGAAGGAGAAACCGACACTCCTGGTCGGGCTAAACTCGGCGACTTTCCGGACGGTCTTGTTCCTCATGTCAACAGCGAGCACCCATGCCGGGAGACCTGTGTCGCGGTAGTCAACCTTGGTGAGGAAGTACACAATGCCGTCCTCTTGCAGGCTCAGCTTGGGCAGGCCAATGTGAGGGAGCTACGGTACCATCAATGTGTGGTCGCAACCCAGAGGAGTCGAGCTCGTAATCGATGCGCCAGTCCTCCGGAGACAAGATAGTACTAGTACCAATGCCGATGCTCCACACCGCGGCCTTCCAGCCATGCGTGTAGTTGTCGGGGAGTGGCTCCTCGACTGCCACCGGCTGCTTGATCCAGGTGCCGGTGTCGGAGTGGTACAGCCAAAGATGGGAAGGGTTGTCGAACCCGAACCAACGAGACTGCGCGGCAATGACGTAGGCGCAGTCGTGGCCACCGGCTCCATCATGGCAGCAGCGGCAGTGCCGTGCGATGGCGGCCGTGCCGTCGACCATAGTAGCCGGGTTCGCGGGTCGAGGGTGCGTTCCGTGACCCGGGGTCGATCGACCCCAATCGAGGGTCGGGGACGAGGTGGGGTCGTGATGGGTCGTCAGGCGAATCGCGACCCTGATCGATCGATGATACCCCAGAACCCCAGATCAAGAACAACTTCAGGGAAACGGGAGTCATGGTGAATCGAGGGTTACCTAGTAATCGCGCTCCAAATTCAGAAATCCACCGGACTGTTGGTGTCCGCCGTCTGCAGTCCGCCACTCGCCGCCTGTCGTCGAGCTTCTTGGTGTGGTATCCGCCCTCTCTCACCCTGTGTTTTGATTTTCGGCCGAAAAAAGTGGATTTCGGCCGAATTTCAGCCTTCTCGGCCTGGGGCGAAAAGTATATTTAGGCCAAAATTGCTCAAATTTGGCAAATTTTGGTGAAATTTAAGTCAAATTGCAGTCGAAATTTGATCAAATTCCGGCCGGAATTTTTGAAAATGGCCGAAATTCGGCCATCTTGGCCTAGGGCGAAAAAAAGCTCAAACCGAAAATCAAAACACAGCTCTCACCTCGCTCCCATAGTCCTGCCATTGATGGATAAGAGGCCTCGATGGATAAATGCTTGGTGTGAAAGATTTGGCCTCGATGGAAGCTGGAAGGGCAAACTGGAGGAGTGCTGAATGACTCGTGGCTTGGAACGGGATCGGGGACTAGAGCTCTGCAGATGAAGTAAAGAAGAAAGATTTGGGAATAGTTACTCTTGGTGTGATAGAATATGGTAAATGAAAAGGTCACGCCGTAGACGGCTGACTTGTGGCGTCATTTTTTCTGGGAAAGTGGGAGGGAAATAAATCACCACTCAGATCATAATCTTTTCAGGCGGGAATGACGGGATCTCTCTTTCCATCCATGGCAAAATCACCATGACCCAGGGTCATCGACCCGAAATAATTTGGGTCGCGACCCACGTTCCCAATTGACGTCCCGGAGATGTATACCCCTCGTCGAACCTCGATCCGGAGGGGTGGCGAACCACGACCCGCGACCCCGTTCCTCGACCCAGCCGACCCCGATTCCTGGCAACTATGCCGTCGACAAAGCACTGGTGGTGGCCGGGGTGCGGGAGGTGCACGAGCGAGGGGACACGGGCGTCATACACAAAGAACTCCTCTCGCTTGCTGTCAAGCACGGCGTCGAGCGGAGTGTCACCGATGAGGACGCGTATGAGGGCGAGGCTCCCGTCCGCCTCCGTGGCAACGATTTCAGGCGAAGACGGGGTTACCCAGGCCGACGGCGTGGACGCACAGGTAGGAGACCTGCGGCGGGCGGACGACGCAGAAGGTGAGCTTGATGCTACTGCCCATGAGCTCGGGGTCCGCGATCTCGCAGCTGGCGGTGGTGGCGCTGTCGCGGTCGGCGAAGTAGGCGTACGGCTCGAGAAGGACGAAGGGTGGCCGCTCGCCGCCGTTGTCCTCGTCGGGGTAGCCGTGAGTGGGCGGGGTCAGGGACGGGCAGTTCTCAAGGCTTATGTGTCTGCGGATGATCGGCCGTTCGTCTACTCCTGCATGGTGGCCATAAGCAGCAGCAGCGAGATCCATAGTCGCCAGATCCAGGTGTTGGTCCTGGGTGTGCGTGGATCAATCCCACATCGCGTGGCTCTTGTTGGGTGTGTGGACGGATTTAAGTGTGTGTGTTGGCGATAGAGTCGGAGGTGGAGACCGATTCGAGATGAGATTGGAATCAGATTCGGAGTCGGAGTGAGACTGGTGGGCAGCAAACCAAGGTGCCAGTCGCCTCTTCCCTCCTCTTTCTATCATTATTACAAGACTGACACAACATCTTCAAAAACATGGACAGAGCTCGATCATCAAGCAAGCATCACACAAGACCGCACTGTCAAAAAAAGCACATAATCTAAGACTTGTCTATCAAAAGTTCAAAACTATTACATATATATTAATTGCGTAGTTCGGCGAACATGACAAAATTATCCAAAATACCATTAATCAGTATAATAATACAACGAGATATAAAGATATTACAACTTTTACCGTAGTTGGCATTTTTTGGAGCCGTTCGTTCGTCTCGATCTAACGGCGCATACATACGTAGTACTCGAAAGTACGCGGATGAAAGTACTCGAAAGTACTAATGACAAGGTGGGGACACCTTTTAATCTAGGGGCATTTTAGTCCTAGGAAAAATATGACAAGGTGGGGCACCTTTTAGTCAAGGGGCATTTCAGTCCTAGGAAAAATGTGCACGCCCCTCTCGTCCAATGCAAAGCCACCGCCGTGGTCCTTCCCCTCTTCCATCACCATTACAACCGCGGCCATCTGCTAGCCTTCTCCTCCTTCTCGCGGCCGCAACTTTGCTCTTCTCATCTTCCACATCCACCCCCTCTTCCATCCACGTAAGAACCTCGATGGAGCATCAGATCAAGCAGATCGGCGGCGGCGAGAACGCCGACTTCGTGGAGATCGCCGGCGGCGACAATGCCGAGTTCGTGGAGATCGCCAGCGGCGACCAGGTCAAGATGGCTAGGTTGACAGAGATCCGTTCTTGGTTTGACAATATAAGGCAGCTGAACTGGACGGCAATGTCCACTCTCAGAGAAATGACGAAGAGGGAGAAGGCAAATCTTTTCCCCCCGCCCACACAACCGAAGAAGAAGATCGAAATCCTCCTCTGGGCGATGGAGCAGGCCGAGATTCCTCCAGCCCGTGGACAAGGAGGAGGTGGTGGGCGTTCAGATCCAGGATAGAGCATCCACTAGATCAGGAACCCACGGTGCACGAGGTGTCGTTGCAGATTGTGGAGCCTCCAACCGAGTCGGAGACTCCGAAGCGCAAGAGGAGGAGGACAGTGGTCGCGACCTCGCTTCCCCGCCGTTCTGCATGCTTCCCTCTTCACACTAACAAAGATAGCTAGTTCCCTGATATCATCTAGTTGCTCAGTGCTTGCCTAAAAAAAAATCTAGTTTGAATACAATAGTTCTTTTTTCCTTGTTTGTGAGGAGTGAATGCACAAAAGTTGGCGTTCACTTACAAGTAACAATTAAAGAGTTGGCACTCAATTTTTTCTCTATCTCGACCAAGACAACATTGGAATTGGACTACTCAGATTACACAAAAGAAAAATGACTGACCAACTCTTCAGGCCTAGGGCATGTCCAACGCAGGCGCTAATGCAGGGGCGCCAGGATTTATTCCCTGGTCGATGGACGGTTCGGACGTTTATTCCTGGCATCGTACGAGGCATCGGCGCAAAAAGTAGAAGCGGGCGCTTGTGCTTTCCTTGCCGTGCAGGGTATGCTCTTGTGCGGCAGCTGGTTTTCCTAAGCGCCTGGCACTTAGGGCATCTCCAATGGGAGCCGCTTGTATAGACACTAATGAAGGAAAAATTAAAGATTAAAAATTAAAAAGTCATCTAAGCGCCTGGACTTACAACGGCAGATGCTAACGACATGGGCTAATCAAACAGCCTGGGCGCTTACAGCGGGAAAAGTGTCTGGCACTGAATGCACACTTTTGCGTCGACGCTTCACCTGACACCAGGATTAAAGAAAACAACCGCTAATTGGCCGGGATTTAGACCCTGGCACCTGTGTTTAAGCGCCGCGTTGGACATGCCCTTAGGGTGCGTTTGGGAGTGATGTATTTTTAAAGTTTTTTTGGAAATATTGTGGTTTCTAAAAAAACTTCAGTATTAAATACTTTGAGGTGTTTGGCTTAAAAAATTACAGTGGTCTAAGATACTGTGGTATCTCTAATACTGTAGTTTTTCTACAGTATTTTAAAAAGAGGTCATGATCACTTTTTTAAAAACCAAGCCAAGAGAAGTCGTTGGGGAGAGCACTTCGCCCATTGATGTCCAGATTAGAAAATCTGATGGATGCCTCCGACTCCTCTATCTGTTGCGTATATTTTAAACAATTCGCTGGTTGCTGGTTACTTTCTGGATTCTGGGCTTCTGGTAGTGCTGCACGTCTCGAACCAAGCTAGCCTGTGGAGTAAATTGTTGGTCATTGAAGCACACACTCATACATGATACATAGGAGGCTGACATCGTGCATGGCAGGGCTGCATGCAGCCAGCATCCGTTAGCACACGCTGATTAATCCGGTCGTGTTGCTAGGTGTAGCTGAGTTAGCACTGCTGATTGATTTGGCCATGTAGTAAAGTTATCAGTCAAAAAGCTGCAGCAAAACAATAGCAGCCAAACACTGCGGTGGACTTGTCAAAATTGAGAAAAACTATGTTTTTTAGAAACCAAAGTATTTGTTGCCCACCCATCAGAATACTGTGGTTTTAGAATACTTTGGTTTTTCCAAAACTATACTGCCAAACTAAGCCTTAGTGTTGAAACAAACAGCGCCTTGATTTTTTTATTTCTCTAAGCGCCTATATAAGCGTTTTGCATTGGAGATGCCCTAATAAGGCCTTGCATTTCTACATTATATATCATCACTCAAATAACACAACGAAACAGGACCGGCAATCGTACAAAGGTTTATATTGTTCGTCCACATGTGTTTTGTACTTGCTTGCTCGCAAATATGTCTATCTACGAGCAACCATGTAGAATAACATCATTATGTAGTCCCTCCATTGCACAATGTAGTGCATATTAAGTTTTTCAAAAGTCAAAGATATCTATGTTTGACCAAGTTTATAGGATAAAATATGAACATCTAAAATACTAAATAAATAAAATATAGAAGTACATTTCCTGATGAATCTGATGATACTAATTTTATACTATGGATGTTGGTATATTTTTCCTTAAATTTGGTCAAACATAGAAAGGTTTGAAATTTTAGGAAACAAAATATACACTACATTTTGGAATGAATGGAGGGAGTACATGAATTTAGAGGTTGTTCCACAAGCAAGCAGCACGTGTTCCTAGGACACGATTATTCAAGAAAAACATGATAATCCACATACTCATATAGCACATCACAATCTCGAAACTCTCAATAAGGATTGTAGTAGTGGTAGTTCTGGGTTGACATCCCATCAGCATGAGAATTTTGTCCACCAGGCTGCAAACAAGAGGAAATGCATACTCAGTTCAATTCCAATATATGTGGCAATTAAAACAGTCCTACAAACTTTCGTTCTTGTTTCGCAAGACTGTATACTTGAATGTTGTCTATGTTGCTGACAGAGAAACAAATATGCGGTGATGCAGCAAGACTGAGAATGCATATTGATTGTAGTACCTCGGGCATTGAGTTGTATTCTGATAATAGGAGCTGATGAAAAGGTTCTTCCAGAGATGCAGCAGAATGAATGGATGGCTGACTGTAACTAGTCTGTTCAAATTCAAGTTGTTATGTTGCGAAATGTAGCTGTAAGCAGATTATCAACAAGCAAAAAAATTAACTTGCCAGATAATGTATGCTAACTAACTACTAACTGTTCTGCTTAACAAAAACAACATGTGAGAAGTTACACTATATCGGCTGCCAGATCCAATTTTGTAGTATTGCAATTAATTACGAATGGAGTCGAGATGTATCCCTTATCAGTAGTTATAGTAATCTTATAATGGTACCACGACTTATCAATACTTACCGTAATCTTATAATGGTATAGACACGATACCCAATGAGATCAGAACACGGAAGGATCATCTATGTCTTATTTGAACCCGGTCTAACTTACATGTCGGTCTAAAAAGCGATGTTCACAACAGTAAGGGAGTGTACCATGGCATCCTGGATTGGAGCATGCATGTTACTATTCCAAAACGAAGTATCGCAGTAGTCTCTCTGGATTGGCATGGCATTTGCATGAGAATATTGTCCACCAAACTGCAACAAAAGGTCAGTTCAATTCAGTATACATGGCAACTGAAACACGGTAATCATCGGACAATTTTGGCCATGATCCTACAAAAAAAAAATCTTATTTTGCTAGGATAGTAACAATATCAAGATACTAGAAATGGTCCACATAATTTAATTAATTCATACAGATATCTAACAGTAACACTGTTAGAGTACGTAATGGGCCTAATGGCATGGGCTGGCGGTATAGCCTGTTAGTCTTAGGGTTAATTAGAGATAATGGTCGCTTGCTTAGGGTCAAGTAAGCCTAACTTAAGAGTCAAGTAAATCTCTCTATATAAAAAGAGGAGATCTATCAACCTCATCAAGCAAGAATTAAGATGGAAATCCCTTTCATCTTGCCCGGCCGTGGGCAAAAGGCCCCATACGACCCTCTCGCGCCCTCCTTCTAGCAGCGCCATAATAATTTAGTACCAGCTAGCTTCGGTTTGATCATGTCTTCACCACTGCCCAACCCGTCTCTTCCGCTGCCGATCACCTCGTCGCCTTCGGCGACCACCACGACTGTCGCCCCGCTCTTGCCCGCGCTGGGATCCTCCGTCGCGCCCACCCCCGCCGTCCTCACCCCGGAGGAGGTGTCCGGGGCGCTGCGGGACCTAACCAGGCGGTCCAGGAGATCCCCCTGTTCTTGGCCGGGTCCTACAGGCCGCACCCGGCTGCGCCGCCCATCGCCGCCACCACACTGATGTGGCTGCCGTTGCCGCAGCCGCTGCAGCTGCCATCCACTGCCACCACCGCCCCGCCCTGACTGCAGTTGCCGCCCCCGCTCCTGGCGGCCTCTGCCGTGCCCTGCGCTCTGCCGCAGAAGCCGCTGCCCGGCGCGGCGCAGCAGCCGCTGCAGCTGCAGCAGCCACCGCCGGTCAGCTCCGGCCCTGCATCGACCGCGCCGGCGGGAGTCCCGATCCACCAGATCAAGTTCCCGCCATCGCCATCACCGCTTCCCCAGGGCGTCCCCATCCAGTAGATCAAGTTCCCGCCGTCGTCGTCACCGCTTCCGGCTAGGATCACTAACAGCCACATGTCGGCGGCGGTGAGGCTGCAAGCTGCTGCGCGCGGCCTCCTAACGCATCGGCGTGTGCGGGAGATGTGTGGTCTGCAGCTGCCGCTCCTCCCAGTTGCGCTTCGCTGCACAAAGGACCTCGATCTCATCCGCTGCGTCGGGGATCTTGGGCATATTATTTTCACCCCTCCTCGTCATTCTCCATCGCATGCCCTCCACTCTTCTCTGTGCGGTGCAGACCAACAGCCGTCCGGCGGGGAGAAGGCAGGGTGTCACTGACAGGAGCGCACCACGTAGCACCACTGTATTTCGCCTGCCATCGTGAGGGCGCCTCTGCTGGTCGCTTTTCCGACCACTTCCAGGTGGCCATACAAATGCACTCTTTTTGTCCAAATGGTGTCCATGGAATCCAGGTGGCTGTACACGTGCACGTTCGACGTGCGGATGGTGTCCACTTTTTGTTAAGGGGTCCAAAATAAATCGTCCCAGTCCATTTCAGGTTGAGAGTAATAAAACAAGCCGAGATGTAAAAGGCTTGTTTTTAGGTGTTAGGTTTGTGTTGCATCGAGTCATGCTTATAAGTTGGTCAGGCTGCAGCTCAAGGACAAGCTGCATGTCCAGGTGGGGTTTAGTGTTAGAGTATGTAATGGGCCTAATGGCCTGGGCTGGCGGTATAGCCCGTTAGTCTTAGGGTTAATTAGAGATAAGGGTCGCTTGCTTAGGGGTCAAGTAAGCCTTGCTTGGGAGTCAAGTAAACCTCTCTATATAACGAGAGGAGATGTATCAATCTAATCAAGCAAGAATTAAGAAAGAAATCCCTTCCATCTTGCCCGGCCGTGGGCAAAAGGCCCCCGGCCGGCCCTCTCGCGCCCTCCTTCTAGCAGCGCCATAACAAACACTTTAAGACTCTATCAGTGAATTAAGATCAGGCAATTATGTCTAGCAAGTTAACTATATATAGTTAGGACTTAAGACTAAAGAAATAATAGGTCTGGAACTGCTTGTATGTAAATTGAATCATTGATGCTTAGCTAGATAGTGAAGGACTGCACCAAGTTGAGAATTGATATTACAAACTAGTAGCACTTTCAGCCTCGATCCATGAATCAAGTTTGGAACATTATGTCTAGCAAGTTAATGATAGTTAAGAGTGGAGTAAGCTTATATGTATATTGATGTCTAGCTATGTATTGAAGGACAGCACCAAGTTGAGAATTATTTAAAAAGCAGATATCACCTCCACTATGATTGCAAGGGAAATTACAGATGAAGTGTGCATACCATGTTAATTTCCGATGGCATATAAGACATGTCGTCATTCATAGGATACGTGTTGGACGGTATATCCATCTGTATTCCGGCAGGAGGATTGTATCCAGAACTCTGCGAATAAATGACAATGGCCACGATTACTCCATAATTTTTTAATACATATGGTCACTATCATACAGTAAAAACATTGAAGGGTCAAACATGGTATACAATTACATACTACACAGTATCAGTCGCCTCTACAGGAAAATGGCATGTATTGCTGGTTTTGTCATCAAGTAAGACTTGTGAAGGAGTATTGATTGTGCATGGGGTTGAGATATATCACCTCACAATATTTTCAGTAATCTTATAACATGGTATAAACAGAATGCATGATATCTCATAATGCATAGGCTAGTCCTGCGTGTTAATAACCTAATACTCCATTCTCGTTTGAATTGTATATTGTTTACCAGAGTACACCCAGAACATCGAAGGACTTCATGCCTTACTTTTGAACATGATTTCCCAATTAAGCATTTGCAGAGCTCTTG
Source organism: Triticum dicoccoides (assembly GCF_002162155.2). Classification (NCBI taxonomy): domain Eukaryota; kingdom Viridiplantae; phylum Streptophyta; class Magnoliopsida; order Poales; family Poaceae; genus Triticum; species Triticum dicoccoides. The sequence goes on along the minus strand of NC_041386.1, from coordinate 598,670,932 downwards.
ATACCACCCTCTTGCCAAACAAGGTAATAAAGTAAGGCATGAAGCTGAACTATGTTACTTAGAGGTGTACATAGGTACATACGTATCTAGGCAAACAAACATGTTACACATGAAACTGAACTATAGGCAGGAGTAACTTGTATTGGTATGAATTGACCAGTTACCTCAGTGTTATTAATGGTGTAATCAACATGTAGACCATTCATAAATCCAGCATGGGTGTCTGCAAACAAGGTAAGCATGTAAACTTTTTCCCAGTATAAGAAAGACCATGCAATTGAATATGCCACATCGCAGAGAACTGGAGCTATTACATATAGCCCAGATTAAATTCCACAATATAGGAGGCAGAGATAAACAATATAGCTATCTTATGACTGGTCAAAAAGGGCATTCAGAGAAAAAATAACACCCTCTTATGGATACCCACCTAAATATTGTCCCTCATGTTGCACTGCCATCTGGTCCACTTGATTTGCTCCCAGAATGTCTCTCTGAATCGAAAAGGGTGAGCTCAACATTGAGTAAGCAATCTAGTTCAGTGTTTTTCAAAATAAATTAAAATCATAGTACTATCTAAGATGGCATGTACTAATGCTACTGCTGCTAATACTCTCTTCCCGTCCTAATTACCATTTCTGGACCCATGTACACATGACTAGTAAAGAGTAAAAGCCTTGGTTCTTAGCATGATTGGTAAGTGCATTCCGACCTCTCTTACCCCCCATTACCATTAAGAAAATTCATGACAAATATGTGTCACCAAAATTTACTTACTAAAACTGCTTCTACCTTTACAAGAGATAATATGTACTCCCTCTTCGTAGAAATATAAGAGCACTTAGATCACTAATTTAGTGATCCTTATATTTCTCTACGGAGGGAGTACAGTTTAGAGGTGTGCGTAGCTACATATATATGTAGCAAACATGCAGGTTACACATGAAATTGAACCCCAGGCAGGAATAACTAGTAATGGTCAGAAAGTACAGTTACCCCACTGTTAGAAGCTAGTAGATTACTGGTGTAATCAACCTGTGGACTATTCATGAATCCGGTACCAGCAACACAGGGGCCTGCAAGAAAGGTAGTAAAGCATGTAATTTTTTGCCATTGTAAGACCATATGACTTAATAGGCCACCGCACAGAGAATTGGAGCTATTTTACATAGCCCAGATTAAATTCCACAATATAGGTGGCTATCTTTATCACTGATAAACCCCTTAGTTCATCATTCTGCAGTGATCGATTTATGTTCAACCATGTATTCAGATAGTAGATGTCTGTACTACACATCTAGAGCTCAAGGCGTATGCTTTTTACGTTATTAACTTTATCAAATATTACATACAATGTGGCTAAAATCAACCCCTGGGGTTTTAAATTTGTCTGCAGAAATTAAATGTACCAGTACACGAAATTCCAAGTAAAAAAAATCAAAGAACAGATCGATGTACATATTTTTCATACTTTGCAAGAATTAGGCATGGACGTATATAAAATGAGGGCTTTCTATATATGTACCTAGATCAAAGATCATTATTATTCCAATAACATACAGTTGGCGCCTATTGCCTATTTGAGTTAAATTGTTGAAGGATGACCATCAAGTATGGTACTATGCTATATAAATACCTTGATTGATTGGTCGCACATGTTGCACCACCTGCAGGTTTGCCTGATATCTCCCTGGAAAGCATCCCTGAAAGAAGAGAGTAGATTCAGCACTGAGTATGCAAGAAATCTAGTTCAACAGTGTTTAAAAATAAATTAAGATCATACTGATGCTGTTGATATCATTTCTAGCATTACTGTGGAATCAATCGATCTCACTTTTTTTTCTACTATGTGGTAGCGGAATAGATTTGGTTAATTGGCTCGCACAATGAATATAGAAGGTAGCACGTACAGGTGAACACCACTTACAGATTTGGCAAAAAAATAAATGGGATTTTCATTGGAATGCATCAATGCAGTTTGGTTTAGGTTCAATTAAATCAGCCGACAGAAAATGGATGGTGAGGTAAATTCCTTGAGGTCTACAATCCATATGAATGAACAGAGAATGCTTTACCTTGTGAGTATAATCCTTCAAATCCCGAACAGTATGGTGATAGTCCGTAGGATGCAGCACGCAGATAGCGACTCGGGGGCGGGGCTAGAAATTAAAAATCAAACATGAAACATCAGCACATATATACTTTCATATGTAGATGGCTGAATCGCCGATTTACTGCACACAAAATGCATCGCCCCCACCGGATCCTCGGCGCCTCCAAGCCCGCCGTTTGCTCCCTTGCTACGCAACTAGAGTTCGGGGTGGGCGATGCGGGCGGAGCTATCTCTGGGTTGGGTTGGGTTGGGTGGCCTGGCCGCCGCCGCCGGTGGCCCTAGGGGTCGACGAGCTAGGAGGGAGGGAGGGCTCGTGAGGAAGGGAGTTTGTTTACTGGCTGGGCATGATTGGTGTCTCTAAAGGCTGGGCTGGGGCTGGGCTGGGCTCGTTAGGAAACAGCCCATGAGGGAGGTTCGAGAGCACCACCGACATTCAAATGTGTCTATCCCTAAAAAAAAGTTTAAAATGTGTCTAAAAACACCGACATTCAAATTTTGTCACTTTCCTCATGAAAAAATCACTCTCTGGGAAAAAAATCAAAGTAGGAAGGTTCAAATCGTTGGTTTGGTTATATGTTTATGCGGATCCTAATATGGAGACCAAAAATGTTCTTTTGAGGGCATATGGAGACCAAAGTTAATGCGCAGGTGCTACCGGTGGTGTTGGGAAATGAGTCAAGGAAGTGCACTGTTGAGCATGCGATAGTATAGCAAAAAGAGGCATGTACAGCAAGCCAGGCAGTACATGTGTATGCATGCACTCGTTGTGGCCGGGCAAGCCAAGCTGATCAGTCAACAAAAAAAGCTAAGGTAGCACTAGCTACCTTGATACCTTGATTGCAAGATCTATCAACAAAAAAAGCTAGCTAGCTAGTTTGCATGCAATATTCTACACCAACGAAAAAGCTAGCTAGCAACCAGGATGAGGGTGTACGTCCATGATGATATGCATGCATGCAGTTCGAAGCAGTTAAGTGTGGGCAAGCAGTTGCGTATGTATGTATGTATGTATGTATGTATGTATGTATGTATGTATGTACCGAGTGGTTCATCGGGAGGTGAAACTCGAAAGCAGTGAATCCTTGCTCTCTGGACCCACGCGTTGTTTCGCCATCCCTTTTGAAGTAGAGTTTGTCAAGAACAAATTCGCTCCATATCTTGGATGCCCCCGTGCTCTTCCATTTGGCACCACCTCCCAATGCTTTCCTGCTAATGGCGCCGCCATTGTCACCCTGAACGGTGATTAGCGTGAAGAACACCATGGCTTTCTGCAGCAGAGCAGCTCTGCTCCACTCCCGGTTCAGTAGGCCACCTGTCAAGACATACGTGAGGCGGAAGTGAGAAGGGACAAGTATACTTTTCGTCCTCCAACTCTTCCGAGAGTTTAGAAATCGACCCTCAACTCTAATCCGGATAGTTTTCGTCCCTTAACTATCAAAATCGGATAGTTTTCGTCCCTCGTGCCGATTCAGGCAGTTTTCGTCCGAAGTGAACAGTAAATTAAAAAAATAGCAAACAAATCAAAAAAAAATCTGAAATTTTGTGGGATCAAAGTTCCTCGGGGGCACAAGGTGCATGCAATTTTTCATACTGTTTGGACATTTCAGGAGCTCATGACAAAGGAAAAACCATAAATATGTACGTTGGTGAATAGTAAAACCAAAAAAATAGAAAAAAAATCAAAAAGAATATGAAAATTGTCGACATCTAAGATGCTCGGGGTGCTCAAGGTGCCTAAAAGTTTTCATAGTGTTTGGACATTGTGGGAGCTCGTGGCAAAAAAAAGATTTTGGCTCGGAAAGAAACTTGAAAAAGTGCACTATTTTGTTTTTTTGACTAGAGCTCCTCTTATGTCATTTGAGCACAAAAATTTGCACGCACCTTGCACACCTAAGCATCTTTGATGCCAAAAAAATTCATATTTTTTTGAATTTTTTGCATTTTTTTTCAATTTTACTGTCCACCGACGTACATATTTAAAGTTTTCTTTGTCATGAGCATCTGGAATGTCCAAACAATATGAAAATTTGCACGCACCTTACGCCTCCGAGGAACTTTGATCCCACAAATTTTCATATTTTTTGATTTGTTTTGCTATTTTTCGAATTACTATTCATTGATCTACTGTTCACGTCAGACGAAAACCGCCCGAAGCAGCACGAGGGATGAAAACTATTCGATTTTGATAGTTGAGGGACGAAAACTATCCGGATTAGAGTCAAGGGATGATTTCTAAATTCTCAGAAAAGTTTGAGGACGAAAAATATACTTATCTCGAGTGAGAAGGATGATTAGCCCAAAGTCCAAACCATCCTGTGTGCATGCATTTCAGATCCAAGGGTGAACGTGAAAGTGAAACCATGCATATATATGCGCGCTACGAAGCACCCATATATATGCCCCGTCCTGCACGTCACCGATACGGCGATACGCATGATACGGCAGCGATATGCGTATCCCTGGGGTATTGTGAATTTTTTATTTAAAACAAAGGAAAAAAAATGCCGATACGCCGCCGGGACGGCGCCGACACGCCAGAGACATCCCCTCAAAAAAAAAGACACGCCGGAGACACGAGAAGCCCACTCCACCACTCGCAAAGCCGTAACCCTATTCCCGCAAAAAAAGGGTCGTAACCCTAAACAGCCAGCACTCTCTCTCTCTCTCGCAGTTTGTTGTGCAGCAGGTTGGATCGAGGATTTAGGTCTGCCTGCATTCCGTCGCGGGCATCTGGATTCGCCTCGCCGCCGCTTGGAGTGTCCGCGGCCACCGCCTGTTGGCCGTCACCAACAAGGCCGGTATCCCCCGGCCCCTTCCCAATCTCTGCTCTCTTCCGGTGGTGTCTCTGGTCCTCCCGCTCTTGCTGGCTTGCTGCGAGCTGATTCTGGGTGTGCTTGCTGCCGAGTGCGTGTGTGCTGGCTGTTAGTTTGTGCTTACTGCGGCGTACGTGCTTGCTAGTTGCATGCTGCTCACCTGCTGATGTTGCGGTTAGTGCTAGGGAGTGAAATACTGATAATGACATCTGCATCCCAATTTTCAGTTAGGAAGCATCAAGCATGTATTATCATTGAGTAAGCAGGCATTCCCGGGCCTAGATCGCTGTCGATCAAGGTAGCATTAATCGGAGCGGGAAGAGAGCTAGCTAGTAGAGTACTTACTTTGCTGTTGCCAGGCCGGGTAGGAGTCGTAGATGCGGAGCCAAGGGATTTCTCCTTGGCCGCTGAACCTGGTAAGAAACCCTCCCAGAGCTTCGATGGTCGAGGCATGGCCGTCGCGGCTGAGGCGGCGGGGAAACTGCAGGATGCGTCTCTCCAGCCCATTCTTTTCAGCTATCAAGTCCGGCATGGGGTCGACGGAGACGGCGGCGCCATGGTGCTCCGCCATGCATATATATGGCAGGAGCAGGAAACGCCCTCAGCTTGGACCCCCACTCTCTCAGCTCCGATATATATATGGGAGCGGACGACCGACTGAAGTTTGAGTAGAATGTGGATGCCCTCTTTCTGCCATATTTATGCTATAGATATGTGGGAGCCCAAGCAGTAGTTGGGGTGGATCTTCGAACACAAAAGCAGTACTTGGGGTCCAACATGCATGGGAGATTGGGAGGTGAACTTTGCATTTCTGCTCTCTTTTCAGGCCACCATCGGAAAAGAGGAAGATCTAAAAAAGTTCGGGCGGGTTGAGAGCAGCATCGGAATAATCTCTCGGGGCTAAAGAGGCTGAACCAAAAGAGGCCTAAACCAAAAGTGGCCTAAAGTAAAAGTTTGGGAAAGCATCCGAGACAGTAGAAAGTGCAAGCCCGGATACCAAGGAGAGAGTCTGTTCTAACTTCTTGGACTCTGTGGTTGCATGCACCATATGAAGAAAGATGGATTGGCGCATGCAATAGATTACAACGCCCTGGAATACGCAGCCTTAGTTGATGGGTCCTTCCTTCCTTTTCCTTGTGGACGGGGCTTGCCTGCTCCCGTTCCGTGCTCTCATATGTGCTCTCGTGCTCCCATCTGTGCTCTCGCACCGTTTAACTCTAATCCAGCGGCTGCATTATTTGCCCCCTTCTGTGCGCACCTTTCCATCTAAAAAACGCAAACAAAACTCTGTATTCTTTATCCAAGTATGTATCTTCTTCTCATCCCCTTCCCCTTACCTTTAGCCGGCACGACACCGAGGGAAACATGAAACAGCGACCAAAGCCAGCTCCCGCCATAACTAGGGTTCCTCTCGTCTCCTCTCTGCCTTATTCTTGTATGTCTGTCCAATCCGTGGAATAGGATCGTGGAGGATGACATGTAGGTGGCGTGGGGTACCACGGAAGAAAATACAGGAGTTTGTTTGCTTTTGTTTTGGTTGGAAAAGGATCGTGGGGCAGGAAATATGTTGTAACCGTCAGATGAAGATTAAATGAAGAGGGAGTACGGATGGGAGCACAGAAGGGAGGCAGGTAAGCCACGTCCCTTTCTTGTTCCCTCCACCACATGAGTACAGCGCCTCATCTCTGCATGCAAGGCATGGGCGTCATGGGACAAGGTGGAATAGTTACTCCTGGTTGCATGCAAATCAGTATATCGGGGGTAAGAGCATCTTCAGCCGTTCAACCTTCCAGGGTGGCGAAAAAGAGCGGTCTGGGGTGAACCGACGCTAGAACGGCCCCTGGAGCGACCTAGCTCCCAGTCACGCCCAGGCGCCGCCCTCAGGCGCCCCCCAACCCGCGGCAAATTCAAACGTAGTTTATTCTCGTTCACAAAATAGACGCCACAAATCCGGCGATCATGTGGTCACAGTTCGACGATCGAATGAAAAGTTCGGCATTCAAAAAGAAAGGGCACGCGTGCAGCGCATCTGATGGCAAGGTCGGCCTCCGGCGTCGGCAGAGTTGACGTGCGCGGGCTTGGCGGGGTCGGAGCTTCTTCTGTGCTGGACGGCGTCGGTGTGGCTTCTGTGTTGGGCGGTGTCGGCGTGGCTTCTGTACTGCGGGGAGTCGTGGAGGCATCATCGCTCGGGCTTGGTGGCGGCGTGGGCGTGGGAGTTGGCGGCGCCGTCGATGGCAGCTGGTTCAGGATGAGACCACGCTCCTCCAAGTACCACGCCTTGACCGCCTCGTCGTTGCTCTGGAGCATGTCCGCCCCGTCCAGCAGGAAAGCCAGGTCGGCGTTCCTCTTCTTCACGGCGACGTTGGTCCGGAGTAGGTCGAGCTTGACGGCGCTGCTCGTCATCAACGCCGACCACCACACCTCGGTCTTCTCTTCACGTAGGACGGCCCAGACCTGTGCGTCGGCGAGGCAATGCTCGATAGACTCCTGCACCCGCGCGGTAGCCACGTCGACGTGTTTCGCCTTCTTGGCCCCTTTGTTGTCGTCCGGCCGCCCCTCTGACGCGCCCGGCGTCGGCGCGTTGGGCTTGTAGGTTTCCTTGGCCTTGTCGAGAGTGCACCGGACTTTCGCCCACTTCTCGCACTTGTCAATGCGCTTGTAAACGTGGAGGTACTTGAACTCTTGGTCGCGGTTGCCTAGACGATACAAGGCGAACATGCGCACCAGCTACGCAAAGGAACAAACAGTTGGCGGGCGCGCACGGCGAATAGTCAACGCCACTCTATCCATTTGACCAGCACCAATACGTCACCCGCAAAAAGAAAAGTCAGTGAATACGTAGAGCAAACCAAACCGTAGAACGGACAGTGGTGGTTTGGGTATTTTGAACTACAGGGACTAAAGTGATCACCGACACCAAGTTTGATGACCTTTCAAGGACGTACACAGCTGTCAGCGCCACAGGCAGTGTACACAGAACGGTGCTTTCTCTTTGGGGTTCCAAGTCCGGGGCAGCTTTTGGTTTTTCCATCCCATCACCACCCGGCGTAGATGCATCCATATTGCCAAAATGTGCAGTCGTTGCCTTGGGGAGAGGGTCTTTGCTCACTTTAACCTTTTGCATTGCAGACAGGCATCTCTCTCAGTCTCTCTTGCGCTTGCATTGCATGGTGACCTGTGGCCCCACCACTCAGCTTGTCCGGTCTTCCAACGTACCAACGCTGCTTTGCTTTACAAAGGAAGCATCACCTTCCTAGTGCCTCACGTTTCAGGCTCATAGCAATGCACCGGCGTTCTATTAGTCTAGCCTAGCAAATGACGCAATGCATAGCTGCCCCATTAGGCCCACACACGACATAATCAACTTCATATCCTCTCTCTCTCCTCATGCACTTTTCTCATCTTTTTCACTGCGCGCTCCTGCGCCGACTTATTTCTCTTTCTTATTATTTTCTTCTTTTCTAATTTTGTAAGAGCAACTTCAACCGGACGACCCATTTTGTCCGCCCACATTCGTTTGGATCGCCGCTGATAAAAACGCTGGCCCAGCGCGCCAACCAATTCCTAAAAAACGTCCCCTTTGCGTCCACGCTGGTCCATTTCCGATTCAAAATTGTGCCTGAAATGCGTCGGCGCGGATGTGACGCGCTTCCCCTCGGTTTCGCCGCGGCCCCGCATGTCGGCCTCCCAACTGGCACCGACACCAGGCCTGCCTGGCAGTGTGTAGAAGGGTCGCGTGCTCGTCCTTTTTTAATGGACGCGTGCGGCAGGGCCGGCATCATCCACAACCCCCGCCCACATCTAGCCGTCTTTGCTCCCTCGTCGCTGACCAGGAAACCCTAGCCAGTCGGTAGCATACCCTAGCCAGCAAGCATCCAGCTAGTCATGGGATTCTTCAATAGGAAGGGAGGGAAGAAGTTCAGTGCGCGAGCGAGCTCTTCCCGCGGGCAGCCTGCCACGTCGCCACCGTCTAGACACGGCACGCCACTGCGGGAGCGGGAGCGGTTGTACATCCCAGTCCACCAGGCGCGGTGGCACTGGCAATACCGCCAGCCCGTGCGTATCTAGATGTCAACCTGCCGCACGGATGGCATCTGGACTCGTAGTGCATCCCCACCCTGGCGGCGCCGCGGTCCGCACGGGCGCATGCTGAGGAGGTTCGCCGGCGGCGAGAGCTCCTCACGGCAAAGCAGCGCGCCATGTGTGAGTATGCGCCAGACTCCCCTAACTGGGAACGTTGGCTTGCGCTAAAGCACGAGGAGGAGCGCCGCCTCGGCGTCCACATCAACCATGACTTTCCACTGCCGCCCTTGCGGGTACAGCCAGAGAAAGAGGAGGCGGAGGCGGAGTACCAAGCCGCCCTCGAGGAGGCCCTACAGCATGCGCTGGAGGCGAGTCGGATCGAGGGGATGCCCATTGGGATGGCTGGAGCAAGCCCTAGCTTTGTCCGCGGTGGGGGACTCCGTCCAGGCGCCCCTGTTCGAGTCGCCACCGTCGCCGGCGCCGTCCCTTGTCGAGTCCAAGGCCGAGACTGATGAGGACATCCCAACCATGGGCACCACACCACCAACCATCAACGGTTCAATCACAAGAAGTCGCGCAATGCAAATAGATGATCATGTGAACGCTAACTTAAGTCTATCATTTGACCTTGAAAACATGGTTATGCCTTCACCTCCTTTGTTGTTGGTTGAACTCAGGTGTGATATCGAAGAAGGCCAAACACATTTCAGTCCGTGCGAAACAATATTTTATGGCGAGGAAACAAAGTTAGGAATTAATGAAGAATGAGTTGTCTACTAAAGAAACATTGTTCCGATTCTGACGAAACAATGTTTTGCACGAGTTTGGATATCCCAACTTGCGAAAGATTTTCAGAACTCGAGTTTTCTGCTGAAGGAAACATTGTTCGACCCCAATGAACAATGTTTGGTCGGGAACTGCCAACCACCTCCAACGAGAGTTTTCCAGAAGCTACCTCATAAGTCTTGAAGCCATTTAGTCAAACAAAGCTGGTTCACTTTCACACCTAAGCTGGTTCCAGAAGCTAGTTCTCTTTCACACCTATCCAGGGGGGTTGTCCCGATTATAAATAGGCTAGCTCTTCCCTTTGTTGGGGACTTTTGCCATTTCTATCAAAGACCAAAGACATAGACTCCTCATACCCTTATTCTCGTGATACCTTGAGAAATTGCTCCTAATTCGTGCTCCACGACTAGATCGTGTTGTGTGGGTTAGAGTTCATGGTTTCCCTTGCGGATTGCACCTATCCCGTGCTCCACGACTTGAGCGTGGTTGTGTGGGGTAGTATTGCGGGTTGTGGATCTGCGAATGTTCGGATTGCAAGCTTCGGTGAGCCTCCTCCTCGTTGGGTCATAATCTCTTATTTTCCATTTTCCGGCTACTTGCAGCTAGTTACCCCCATCCGTTTATCGATCCTACGCCGTGAAGATCAGACCTCCCCTTGAACACCCTCTTCTCCAAAAACGGTGTCGCATCAGAGACGGAGTCGGCGCGCGAGCCAACACCCACGTGCAAACGCTCACCGCCGCCCCCACTTGGTTGGTGGAGTCCTATTCGTGGACCGGCAAGCTCCGCGAGTGGGTGAGCGTGCCTCCCTGCTACTTCGCCTCCACGCCGGAAGAAGAGGCGGCCCACCTTGAACGTTGGAAGGCACATTCGCTCGTTGAGGAGGAGGCCGCCGGCGAGTTGCAGATGCGATATGAGAAGATGTTGTGTCGCAACGAGGAGGCTCTGCGGCTTGAGAAGGGGGAGGAGGAGCGCGCCCGCCTCGCTGCTACGCCGCCGATGTAGCAGACGCCGGAGGAGACTGCCCTGGCGGCCTATCACGCTGCGTTCGATTAGGCCGGGCCTCCCCTGTCTTCATTGACCTCACCGGCGGCGAGGAGGATGACGGCAAGGGCAAGGGCAAGGCGGTCATGTAGGGCAGCGTGCGGGCGTTTATTAGATTTTTTTTAATTTTCTAGTCTTTTAAGTGGGCTTTGACCGGCCATTTATATATAATTATTTTTAATTAGTCATTTTTGGCCACGTCGACATAAATAGGCCGGCCTCCCGTTTGGGTCACCGTGTTAGTGTTGCTCTAAGCACTTTTCGAGCAAAGAAGCAGGTTCTTCTACAAGAGCTCATTCGGCTCTGCAAGCACCCATCTTTTTAGTTTTTCTTCTCCACGGTGGCTGCTCCTCCGACATGGACCCGCGGAGCAACGGTCCATGCTGGAGCATTGGGCCATGCTCTGACTAGCCACAATAGGTAGTAACATGTTACTATTTAATATTACTATTTTTATAGTGGGGAGTAACATATAAGTGGTAACATGCAACACTTCATATATTAGGCTATAGACTCATCTTATCTTGATATATGTGATGTTACTTATACTAGTAGTAACTAGCTATGTTACCACATGCCTTTTTTTTATTACCTGTCATATTATTTATTTTATTCAGATATGTATGATGTTACTACCTGATGTTACTATCTATGTTACTTCCATTATGAATAGTCGGCTAAACGATCTTGCGCTGCCACGGTATTGCAATATCATTGAAAGTAAGGACCAGCTACAGATCAGTTGACTGAAATTCTCAAAAAAAAAAATATTGCATGCAGTACTAGAGTGTGTGATGTGCTGTGTGTGTGCCACGCGTGAGCTAGCTAGCTAGCTTCGGATGCTTCAGCTTGGCCGTGGTGTGCTATGACAGCGGAGCTAGCACGGCCATTACATAAACAATGGATCTAGCTATCACGAACAATAGAGCATCTATAGCTGAACTTGACAAATCCATCCTCTATACATCCGCGGATGCGTTTGGACACGCCTGCGAACATTGATTAGACACTTCTTATATTCGCGCCTTCACACCCGCATATCTCATATTCCGTCCTTCATATTCATACTGAACTATACACCGTTGATAGAAACTACGTAGATTATGAGCGGACATACAAATGCACATTCCGTTCATCAAAAGATCACTGTCGGATCATCAAAAAATAGCCAAAGTTCACATAATACACATAATACGGCGGACAAGTTCAAACTACATCTAAAAAGTTAAAATTAATACAGATCTTCATCACTTTCTCGCCGGCCCTTTGCCCTTCAGATCGCCGGCGCAACTATAGGAGTCCGGGGCAAGAAGTGGGTCCATGTCGAACCCGTCGAAGGAGGAGGAATCGGAGATGACGATGTAGCCTTGCAAGTGTCGGACGGCGCAGTCTTGCTTGCGCTTGAGCTTGGCCACCCTCGCCGCCTCTCGTGCTGCTTCCACAGCCTAACGCTCATAGTGCTCAATGCCAAGCCGGAGCTGCTTGGTGTTGAGCCTCCGGAGCCGTCGGGCCTTCGTCTCCGCCTCAGTCAGTGACCAGCGGCACGCCCACTCGAAGAGACGGTCCTCCTCGTTGGGCATCCGGCTGCGGCAAGCGGACTGCGCAAACCCGTCAGACCCGCCCACCATCTACCTTGCCCTCTGCCGCTCGCAGCGGGCGGCACATGCCTCCGACTCCGGAGTCCGCATCCGCGGCGTCTGCAGCGCGGGCACTAGAACCCAGCGCTCCCCGCGCGGAATAGTGGTCAGAGGTGGAGGATACTCGTCGGGCGGGAGTAGCAGATCGGGCAGATCTCGGAGGTCCACGGGCGGGACGGGAAGGGTCGGCGTCGGCGCTGAGGTAACGGGTGGCAGGTGGCGTCGCACCTGACCCAGAGTTGCGGCCCGTATCGACACGCGAGCGTGATACAGATCGCCAGTTCCTCCTCGTCTCTGGAGCTACCGTCGGAGTGGCTGCTGATAACCCACAAGTATATGTTGGGAACGTAGTAATTTCAAAAAAATTCATACGCACACGCAAGATCATGGTGATAGGCAGCTTCCTACTTATTTCATGTTTGATCCGCATATACTATGAATTTATGATATTATAACTTATATTGCTTTGTTTCTGTCTTCCTCTGTAAAAATCATATACCTAATTAAGTGGGTAATGATTTATCTTATACTGTATGTTTTTCGGATGTGGACACGCGCACACCCGTACAGACATACTATATTGCATTTTTTGCTTTGATTATTATCTAGATTTATGCCTAGTTGTGGTCTCCACTTTGATAGACCTGGTCCATATCATTTTATCATTATCAATGTGAATTACTGAACTATTGCTGCTGTGTATTTGAGCATTTGTAGGATGTTGGAGACAAATACAACAACAGTGTTGCTGGAAGAGAATGCCCGTAAGAGAAAGTCGGATGACGTGGGATGGGAGTATGGGAGTCTAGCCGATGTTTACAACAAGGACAAAGTGAAGTGTTTGTTTTGTAATCATGTGATCATTGGAGGTGTTTATCGTCACAAGCAGCATGTGGCTCACGTTGGTAATTTTGTGGCTAAATACAAGAAAAGCTCGCAGGAAGCTAAAGATAGGTGCAAGAAATCTCTTGAGGAGGCATCTAAGAAGAGGAGGGAGAAGACTTCCCATGAGCTAGAGCTCAGAGAAGGCGTGAATATTTCTCGTGTTGGAGATGCTTAAGTAACTTGTATTGGAAGGGCTGAGCCACACAAGATAGGTCCCATTGACAGTGGACACGTCCTATTGATCCTAAATTAACTCAAGTTGTGCGTCTGTGTGGAACTATCCCTGTTGTGACTTGAGAGAAATCTTTCAAATAAGATTCTAGGAATAAAGTACTTGTGAACTTGAGCTCATAATTTATAATGCTATATGCCATATTGGGTCTTGCGTGATGTTTGCCTCAACTATATTTGAATATTTGATGTTCCTATGTTACTGCTACTTCCCTTGAGTAGATCATTTTTAGTTGTAATGTACTCCCTCCATCCCATGATATAAGATCTGAATATAAGATCTAATGTCATGGGATGGAGTGAAATATTCAGATCTTATATCATGGGATGGAGGAAGTTTCTTATTATCATTCAATTGTCCTAACCTACTGTAGTAGAAAATGCCTCAGGCTATGCCTAGCCAAAAAATTGTCCTCCTAGCCTGCTACCATACAAAACGCCTTGGCCCGCCTAGGCTACGCCTAAGCAAGCTAGGCGCTAGGCAGAGAGTCATCGCCCGCCTATCGCCTAGCGCTTTTTCCAACCTTGCTTATTACTTCCCAATGCCTTTCTCTAGGCCTAAATAATGGTGAAGTGTTATGTAGTCGATGTTCACATAACACCACTAGAGACTAGACAACATACATAACTGCTAACACTCGCAAGACAAAATAGCTACTAATAGACAAAATATCCCTTATTCACATGACTACTAATAGCTAACATACATAACTGCTAGACAAAATATCGAACGAATACCAAATTCACATGACTACTAATAGCAAGACTTATCCCTTGTCCTCAGGAACAAACGTAACTACTCACAAAGCATATTCATGTTCATAATCAGAGGGGTAATAATATGCATAAAGGATCTGAACATATGATCTTCCACCAATTAAACCAACTAGCATCAACTACAAGGAGTAATTGACACTACTAGCAACCTACTAGCACCAATCCCGGACTTGGAGACAAGAATTGGATACAAGAGATGAACTAGGGTTTTGAGATGAGATGGTGCTGATGAAGATGTTGATGGAGATTGCCCTCTCCCATTGAGGGGAGCGTTGGTGATGACGATGGCGATGATTTCCCCCTCCGGGTGGGAAGTTTCCCCGGTAGAACAGCTCTGCCGGAGCCCTAGATTGGATCCGCCAAGGTTCCGCCTCGTGGTGGCGGAGTTTCGTCCCGAAAGGTTGCTTCTTATTTTTTTCTCGACGAAAGACTTCATATAGCAGAAGATGGTCATCGGAGAGCCACCAGGGGGCCCACGAGGTAGGGGGCGCGCCCTAGGGGGGGCGCCCCCCACCCTCGTGGAAAGGGTGTGGGCCCCCTGGTCTTCATCTTTGGCGAGGATTTTTCATTATTTATTATAAGGTATCCCGTGGAGTTTCAGGACTTTTGGAGTTGTGCAGAATAGGTCTCTAATATTTGCTCCTTTTCCAGCCCAGAATTCCAACTGCCGGCATTCTCCCTCCTTATGTAAACCTTGTAAAATAAGATAGAATAGCCATAAGCATTGTGACATAATGTGAAATAACAGCCCATAATGTTGATATAAAAGCATGATGCAAAATGGACGTATCAACTCCCCCAAGCTTAGACCTCACTTGTCCTCAAGCGAAAGCCGATAATAATAATATGTCCTCATGTTTAGAGGCAGAGGCGTCGATAAAAATAAAATACAAACATGAGGGCATCATGATTATTCTCATAACAGCAACATACATAGATATTGTCATATGATTACTTATGTTCAAGTGATGATCTATTCACAATGCAAAGTATGAATCAGAAACCTTATTGAGAACCAACAAACTATAACCTCGGTCATTGAAGCAATTACAATTTATTATAACATCAGAAAGAGCCTATGTCAGAGCTAAAAAGCAAGTCCACATACTCAACTATCATCTAGTCCTTCATAATTGCTAACACTCGCGCAACACTTGTGGTTACGGAGTTTTAATCGGACACAGAGAAAGATAGGGGCTTATAGTTTCGCCCCACAACCTTTTACCTCAAGGGTAATGTCAACAATAATAACTCATGCCCCCC
>NC_041386.1:598654733-598655136 GCF_002162155.2 Triticum dicoccoides | reverse complement strand
CATGCTGGGCTTGCCAAAGGATAAAATGAAAAAGGGAGAGGTGAAGATCATCATGACACTTGCATAAGGTAGAAGATAATAATAAAAGATAGGCCCTTCGCAGACGGAAGCAGAGGTTGCCATGTGCTTTTATGGTTGGATGCACAAAATCTTAATGCGAAAGAGCGTCACTTTATATTGCCCCTTGTGATATGAACCTTTATTATGCAGTCCGTCGCTTTTATTACTTCCACATCACAAGATCGTATAAAGCTTATTTCTCCCACACTAATCATACATATTTAGAGCAATTTTTATTGCTTTGCACCGATGACAACTTACTTGAAGGATCTTATTCAATCCATAGGTAGATATGGTGGACTCTCATGGCAAAACTGGTTTAAGCGTATTTGGAAGCACAAGT
>NC_041386.1:598630899-598654652 GCF_002162155.2 Triticum dicoccoides | reverse complement strand
GTATCTCTACTTGGTGCTGAGAATTTGGCTAGCATGAGGGGGAAAGGCAAGCTCAACATGTTGGATGATCCATGACAACATACTTTATCTCAGATATAAGAAAACATAACCCATTACGTTGTCTTCCTTCTCCAACATCAACTCTTTAGCATGTCATATTTTGATGAGTGCTCCCAATCATAAAAGATGTCAATAATAGTATATCTATATGTGAAACCTCTCTTACCTTATTACTTCCTATTAATTGCAACGATGACCAAAGCTATGGCTGCCAACTCCAACAACTTTTAATCATCACACTCTTTCTATGTGAAGTCATTACTATCAATAAGATCAATATGAACTTTTGTTTCTTTTTATTCTTTTTCTCTTTTCTTTTATTCACCCAAGATCATAGTAAGAAAATCAAGCCCTTGACTCAACACTAATCTTTATTATATAGCTTACGAACTTGATTACATAGAAGGATAATAAAGCAAAACTCACGACTAGATCATACTAAGAACTTTTATTCTACTAGATCAAAATATTACCACAAGGATCGAACTAAGAAAAATGGTAAAGATAAAAGTGATGGTGATATGATACCGGGGCACTCCCCCAAGCTTGGCAGTTGCCAAGTGGAGTGCCCATACCCAGGTGATTATGTCTCCTTTGTTGGTGAAGAAGGTGGAGTTGTTTATGACGGATAGTCGCACATCGAGCGTAGGAGGTCTTCTAACTTGTGAATAATTGTTGGAAATATGCCCTAGAGGCAATAATAAAAGTATTATTATATTTCAATGTTCATGATAAATGTCTTTTATTCATGCTATAACTGTATTATCCGGAAATCGTAATACACGTGTGAATACATAGACCACAATATGTCCCTGGTGAGCCTCTAGTTGACTAGCTCGTTGTGATCAACGGATAGTCATGGTTTCCTGACTATGGACATTGGATGTCATTGATAACGGGATCACATCATTAGGAGAATGATGTGATGGACAAGACCCAATCCTAAGCCTAGCACAAAAGGTCGTGTAGTTCATTTGCTAGAGCTTTGCCAATGTCAAGTATCTCTTCCTTTGACCATGAGAGCGTGTAACTCCTGGATACCGTAGGAGTGCTTTGGGTGTATCAAACATCACAACGTAACTGGGTGACTATAAAGGTGCACTACAGGTATCTCCGAAAGTATCTATTGTTTTATGCGGATCGAGACTGGGATTTGTCACTCCGTGTAAACGGAGAGGTATCTCTGGGCCCACTCGGTAGGACATCATCACATGCGCAATGTGACCAAGGAGTTGATCACGGGATGATGTGTTACGGAACGAGTAAAGTGACTTGCTGGTAACGAGATTGAACAAGGTATTGGATACCGACGATCGAATCTCGGGCAAGTAACATACCGATAGACAAAGGGAATTGAATACGGGATTGATTAAGTCCTTGACATCGTGGTTCATCCGATGAGATCATCGTGGAACATGTGGGAGCCATCATGGGTATCCAGATCCCGCTGTTGGTTATTGACCGGAGAACGTCTCGGTCATGTCTACATGTCTCCCGAACCCGTAGGGTCTACACACTTAAGGTTCGATGACGCTAGGGTTATAAAGGAAGCTTGTATGTGGTTACCGAATGTTGTTCGGAGTCCCGGATGAGATCCCGGACGTCACGAGGAGTTCCGGAATGGTCCGGAGGTAAAGATAGGTAAAGATTTAAATATGGGAAGTCCTGTTTTGGTCACCGGAAAAGTTTCGGGCGATATCGGTATTGTACCGGGACCATCGGGAGGGTCCCGGGGTCCACCAAGTGGGGCCACCTGCCCCAGAAGGCTGCATGGGCCAAGTGTGGGAGGGGACCAGCCCCTAGGAGGGCTGGTGCGCCCCCCACAAGGAGTCCAAGGCGCAAGAGAGAGTGGGAGGGGGCAAACCCTAGTCCAGATGGGCCTTAAGGCCCATATTGGTGCGCCTCCCTCTCCTCTCCCCCCTTGGCCGCCTCCCCTTTGCCATCTAGGGCTGGCCGCACCCCTTGGGGGTGGGAAACCCTAAAGGGGGCGCAGCCCCCCCTTCCCCCTATATATAGATGAGTTTTGGGGCTGCCATACACATGAGTTCTCTCCCTCTTGGTGCAGCCCTACCTCTCTCCCTACTCCTCCTCTCCCATGGTGCTTGGCGAAGCCCTGCGGGATTGCCACGCTCCTCCACCACCACCACGCCATTGTGCTGCTGTTGGATGGAGTCTTCCTCAACCTCTCCCTCTCTCCTTGCTGGATCAAGGAGTGGGAGACGTCACCGGGCTGTACGTGTGTTGAACGCGGAGGTGCCGTGCGTTCGGCACTTGATCATCGGTGATTTGAATCACGACGAGTACGACCCCATCAACCCCGTTCACTTGAACGCTTCCGCTTAGTGATCTACAAGGGTATGTAGATGCACTCTCCTTCTACTCGTAGCTGGTTTCTCCATAGATAGATCTTGGTGACACGTAGGAAAATTTTGAATTTCTGCTACGTTACCCATCAGTGGCATCATGAGCTAGGTCTATTGCGTAGATTCTTTGCACGAGTAGAACACAAAGTAGTTGTGGGCGTTGATGTTGTTCAATATGCTTACCGTTACTAGTCCAATCTTGTTTCGGCGGTATTGTGGGATGAAGCGGCCCGGACCGACCTTACACGTACTCTTACGTGAGATAGGTTCCACCGATTGACATGCACTTGGTGCATAAGGTGGCTAGCGGGTGCCAGTCTCTCCCACTTTAGTCGGAACAGATTCGATGAAAAGGGTCCTTATGAAGGGTAAATAGCAATTGGCATATCACGTTGTGGTCTTGCGTAGGTAAGAAACGTTCTTGCTAGAAACCCATAGCAACCACGTAAAACATGCAAACAACAATTAGAGGACGTCTAACTTGTTTTTGCAGGGTATGCTATGTGATGTGATATGGCCAAAAGGATGTGATGAATGATATATGTGATGTATGAGATTGATCATGTTCTTGTAATAGGATTCACGACTTGCATGTCGATGAGTATGACAACCGGCAGGAGCCATAGGAGTTGTCTTTATTTATTGTATGACCTGCATGTCATTGAAGAACGCCATGTAAACTACTTTACTTTATTGCTAAACGCGTTAGTCATAGAAGTAGAAGTAGTCGTTGGTGTGACAACTTCATGAAGACACGATGATGGAGATCATGATGATGGAGATCATGGTGTCGTGCCGGTGACGATGATGATCATGGAGCCCCGAAGATGAAGATCAAAAGGAGCAAAATGATATTGGCCATATCATGTCACTATTTGATTGCATGTGATGTTTATCATGTTTATGCATCTTGTTTGCTTAGGACGACGGTAGTAAATAAGATGATCCCTTACAAAATTTCAAGAAGTGTTCTCCCCTAACTGTGCACCATTGCTACAGTTCGTCGCTTCTAAGCACCACGTGATGATCGGGTGTGATGGATTCTTACGTTCACATACAACGGGTGTAAGACAGTTTTACACAGCGAAAACACTTAGGGTTAACTTGACGAGCCTAGCATGTGCAGACATGGCCTCGGAACACGGAGACCGAAAGGTCGAGCATGAGTCGTATGGTAGATACGATCAACATGAAGATGTTCACCGATGATGACTAGTCCGTCTCACGTGATGATCGGACACGGCCTAGTTGACTCGGATCATGTGATCACTTAGATGACCAGAGGGGTGTCTATCTAAGTGGGAGTTCATAAGATGAACTTAATTATCCTGAACATAGTCAAAAGACCTTTTGCAAATTATGTCGTAGCTCGCGCTATAGTTCTACTGTTTAGATATGTTCCTAGAGAAAATTATAGTTGAAAGTTGATAGTAGCGATTATGCGATCAGTAGAAAGCTTATGTCCTTAATGCACCGCTCAGTGTGCTGAACCCCAAACGTCGTTTGTGGATGTTGTGAACATCGGACATACACGTCTTGATAACTACGTGATAGTTCAGTTATACGGTTTAGAGTTGAGGCACGAAAGACGTTTTTGAAACATCGCGAAACATATGAGATGCTTCGAGGGCTGAAATTGGGATTTCAGGCTCGTGCCCATGTCAAGAGGTATGAGACCTCCGACAATTTTCTTAGCCTACAAACTAAGGGAGAAAAGCTCAATCGTTGAGCTTGTGCTCAGATTGTCTGAGTGCAACAATCACTTGAATCGAGTGGGAGTTGATCTTCCAAATGAGATAGTGATGTTTCCCCAAAGTCATTGCCACCAAGCTGCTAGAGCTTCATGATGAACTATAACATATCAGGGATAGA
This sequence comes from Triticum dicoccoides, assembly GCF_002162155.2. NCBI lineage: Eukaryota > Viridiplantae > Streptophyta > Magnoliopsida > Poales > Poaceae > Triticum > Triticum dicoccoides. Next base: position 598,650,357 of record NC_041386.1, on the reverse strand, counting down.
TATGATGATCCTTGAGGTATTCGCGATGTTTGACACCGCGAAAGTAGAAATCAAGAAGGAGCATCAATTGTTGATGGTTGGTGAAACCACTAGTTTCAAGAAGGGCAAGTGCAAGAAGGGATACTTCATGAAACGGCAAATCAGCTGCTGCACCAGTGAAGAAACCCGAGGTTGAACCCAAACCCGAGACTAAGTGCTTCTGTAATAAGGGGAACAACCACTGGAGCAGCATTACCCTAGATACTTGGTAGATCAGAAGGCTGGCAAGGTCGATAGAAGTATATTGGATATACATTATGTTAATGTGTACTTTACTGGTACTCCTAGTAGCACCAGGGTATTGGATACCGGTTCGGTTGCTAAGTATTAGTAACTCGAAATAAAAGCTACGGAATAAACGGAGACTAGCTAAAGGTGAGCTGACGATATATGTTGGAAGTGTTTCCAAGGTTGATATGATCAAGCATCGCACGCTCCCTCTACCACCGAGATTGGTGTTTGCGTTGAGCATAGACATGATTGGATTATGTCTATCGCAATATGGTTATTCATTTAAGGAGAATAATGGTTACTCTGTTTATTTGAATAATACCTTCAATGGTCTTACACCTAAAATGAATGGTTTATTGAATCTCGATCGTAGTGATACACATTTTCATGCCAAAAGATATAAGATAGTAATGATAGTACCACTTACTTGTGGCACTGCTGTGTAAGTCATATTGGTATAAAACGCATGAAGAAGCTCCATGTTGATGGATCTTTGGACTCACTCGTTTTTGAAAAGTTTGAGACATGCGAACCATGTCTATTGGTGTATATGCATGAAGAAACTCCATGCAAATGGACCGTTCGGACTCACTTGATTTTGAATCACTTGAGATATGCAAATCATACCACATAGGCAAGATGACTGAAAAGCCTCGGTTTCAATAAGATGGAACAAGATAGCAACTTGTTGGAAGTAACACATTTTGATGTGTGCAGTCCAATAAGTGTTGAGGCATGCAGTGAATATCATTATGTTCTTACTTCACAGATGATTCGAGTAGATGTTGAGAATATTTACTTGATGAAACACAAGTCTGAATTATTGAATGGTTCAAGTAATTTCAGAGTGAAGTAGAAGATCATTGTGACAAGAGGATACAATGTCTATGATACGATCATAGAGATGAATATCTGAGTTACGAGTTTTGGCACACAATTAAGACATTGTGGAAAATGTTTCACAATTAATACCGCCTGGAACACCATAGTGTGATGGTGTGTCCGAACATCATAGTTGCACCCTATTGGATATGGTGCGTACCATGATGTCTCTTATCGAATTACCACTATCGTTCATGGGTTAGGCATTAGAGACAACCACATTCACTTTAAATAGGGCACCACATAATTCCGTTGAGATGACACCGTATGAATTATGGTTTAGAGAAACCTAAGTTGTCGTTTCTTGAAAGTTTGGGGCTGCGACGCTTATGTGGAAAAGTTTCAGGATTGATAAGCTCGAACCCAAAGCGGATAAAATGCATCTTCATAGGACACCCAAAACAGTTGGGTATACCTCCTGTCTCAGATCCGAAAGCAATAAGGGATTGTTTCGAGAATCAGGTCCTTTCTCGAGGAAAAGTTTCTCTCGAAAGAATTGAGTGGGAGGATGGTGGAAACTTGATGAGGTTATTGAACCGTCTCTTCAACTAGTGTGTGGCAGGGCACAGGAAGTTGTTCCTGTGGCACCTACACCAATTGAAGTGGAAGCTTATGATAGTGATCATGAAGCTTCGGATCAAGTCACTACCGAACCTCGTAGGACGACAAGGACACGTACTACTTCGGAGTGGTAAGGTGATCCTGTCTTGAAGGTCATGTTGCTAGACAACATTGAACCTACGAGCTATGGAGAAGCGATGGTGGGCCCGAATTCCGACAAATGGTTAGAAGCCATGAAATCCGAGATAGTATCCATATATCAGAACAAAGCATGGACTTTGATGGACTTGCCCGATGATCGTCAATCCATTGAGATAAATGGATCTTTTAAGAAGAAGACGGACATGGATGGTAATGTCACCATCTATGAAGCTCGACTTGTGGCGAAGTGTTTTCCGACAAGTTGAAGGAGTTGACTACGATGAGATTTTCTCACTCGTAGCGATGCTTAAAGTCCGTCGGAATCATGTTAGCATTAGCTGCATTTATGAAATCTGGCAGATGGATGTCAAGACAAGTTTCCTTACTAGTTTTCGTAAGGAAAGGTTGTATGCAATACAATCAGAAAAGTTTTGTCGATCCTAAGGATGCTAAAAGGTATGCTAGCTCCAGCGATCCTTCTAAGGACTGGAGTAAGCATCTCGGAATTGGAATGTACGCTTTGATGAGATGATCAAAGATTTTGGATTTATACAAAGTTTATGAGAAACTTGTATTTCCAAAGAAGTGAGTGGGAGCACTATAGAATTTCTGATGAGTATATGTTGTTGACATATTGATGATCAGAGATGGTGTAGAATTTCTAGAAAGCATATAGGGTTATTTGAAAGGTGTTTTTCAATAGAAAACCTGGATTAAGCTACTTGAACATTGAGCATCAAGATCTATAAGGATAGATCAAAATGCTTAATAATACTTTCAAATGAGCACATACCTTGACATGATCTTGAAGGTGTTCAAGATGGACCAGTCAAAGAAGGAGTTCTTGCCTGAGTTGTAAGGTACGAAGTTAAGACTTAAAGCTTGACCACGGCAGAAAAGAGAGAAAGGACGAAGGTCGTCCCCTATGCTTTAGACGTAGGCTCTACAGTATGCTATGCTGTGTACCGCACCGAAAGTGTGCCTTGCCATGAGTCAGTCAAGGGGTACAAGAGTGATCCATGAATGGATCATAGGACAGCGGTCAAAGTTATCCTTAGTAACTAGTGGACTAAGGAATTTTCTCGATTATGGAGGTGGTAAAAGAGTTCGTCGTAAAGGTTACGACGATGCAAGCTTGACACCTATCCGGATAGCTCTGAGTAGAGAGACCGGATACATATAATGGAGCAATAATTTAGAATAGCTCCAAGTAGAACAGTTGTTTGGAATAGCTCCAAATAGAGCGTGGTAGCTGCATCTAGGAGATGACATGGAGATTTGTAAAGCACACACGGATCTGAAAGGTTCAGACCCATTGACTAAAACCTCTCTCACAAGCAACATGATCAAACATAAAACTCATTGAGTGTTAACCACATAGTGATGTGAACTAGACTACTAACTCTAGTAAACTCTTGGGTATTAGTCACATGGCGATGTGACCTGTGAGTGTTAATCACATGGCGATGTGAACTAGATTATTGACTCTAGTGCAAGTGGGAGACTGTTGGAAATATGCCCTAGAGGCAATAATAAAAGTATTATTATATTTCAATGTTCATGATAAATGTCTTTTATTCATGCTATAACTATATTATCCGGAAATCGTAATACACGTGTGAATACATAGACCACAATATGTCCCTGGTGAGCCTCTAGTTGACTAGCTCGTTGTGATCAACGGATAGTCATGGTTTCCTGACTATGGACATTGGATGTCGTTGATAACGGGATCACATCATTAGGAGAATGATGTGATGGACAAGACCCAATCCTAAGCCTAGCACAAAAGGTCGTGTAGTTCATTTGCTAGAGCTTTGCCAATGTCAAGTATCTCTTCCTTTGACCATGAGAGCGTGTAACTCCTGGATACCGTAGGAGTGCTTTGGGTGTATCAAACGTCACAATGTAACTGGGTGACTATAAAGGTGCACTACAGGTATCTCCGAAAGTATCTATTGTTTTATGCGGATCGAGACTGGGATTTGTCACTCCGTGTAAACGGAGAGGTATCTCTGGGCCCACTCGGTAGGACATCATCACATGCGCAATGTGACCAAGGAGTTGATCACGGGATGATGTGTTACGGAACGAGTAAAGTGACTTGCCGGTAACGAGATTGAACAAGGTATTGGATACCGACGATCGAATCTCGGGCAAGTAACATACCGATAGACAAAGGGAATTGAATACGGGATTGATTAAGTCCTTGACATCGTGGTTCATCCGATGAGATCATCGTGGAACATGTGGGAGCCATCATGGGTATCCAGATCCCGCTGTTGGTTATTGACCGGAGAACGTCTCGGTCATGTCTACATGTCTCCCAAACCCGTAGGGTCTACACACTTAAGGTTCGATGACGCTAGGGTTATAAAGGAAGCTTGTATGTGGTTACCGAATGTTGTTCGGAGTCACGGATGAGATCTCGGACGTCATGAGGAGTTCCGGAATGGTCCGGAGGTAAAGATTTATATATGGGAAGTCCTGTTTTGGTCACCGGAAAAGTTTCGGGCGATATCGGTATTGTACCGGGACCACCGGGAGGGTCCCGGGGTCCACCAAGTGGGGCCGCCTGCCCCAGAAGGCTGCGTGGGCCAAGTGTGGGAGGGGACCAGCCCCTAGGAGGGCTGGTGCGCCCCCCACAAGGAGTCCAAGGCGCAAGAGAGAGTGGGAGGGGGCAAACCCTAGTCCAGATGGGCCTTAAGGCCCATATTGGTGCGCCTCCCTCTCCTCTCCCCCCTTGGCCGCCTCCCCTTTGCCATCTAGGGCTGGCCGCACCCCTTGGGGGTGGGAAACCCTAAAGGGGGCGCAGCCCCCCCTTCCCCCTATGTATAGATGAGTTTTGGGGCTGCCATACACATGAGTTCTCTCCCTCTTGGTGCAGCCCTACCTCTCTCCCTACTCCTCCTCTCCCATGGTGCTTGGCGAAGCCCTGCGGGATTGCCACGCTCCTCCACCACCACCACGCCGTTGTGCTGCTGTTGGATGGAGTCTTCCTCAACCTCTCCCTCTCTCCTTGCTGGATCAAGGCGTGGGAGACGTCACCGGGCTGTACGTGTGTTGAACGCGGAGGTGCCGTGCGTTCGGCACTTGATCATCGGTGATTTGAATCACGATGAGTACGACCCCATCAACCCCGTTCACTTGAACGCTTCCACTTAGCGATCTACAAGGGTATGTAGATGCACTCTCCTTCTACTCGTAGCTGGTTTCTCCATAGATAGATCTTGGTGACACGTAGGAAAATTTTGAATTTCTGCTACGTTACCCAACAATAATGCTCTTGAGTGCGATGATATGCTCCTTCAACAAAATATTTTCACGTGTGAGATTCTTATTTTGTATACGAGCCAACTCAATCATCTTGAAAGCTTTGATTTCTATAGGGGTAAGAAGATTATGATCCAGTTGAAGGATGTCTTTTGTTGCTGGAACTTGGTCCTCCATGGCCTTCTTGATCCCTTCATCCTTGTTGATCTCCATAGGTTCTTCTCTCTTCAGCTCTATCTTCATTAGCCAAGCATCGTTGCCCTCATGGTTGGAGGAGGAGGGAGACGACATAGTGCCTGGCCTTGACAACCCTGACAGAAAACAGCTCGAAACAAAGACAGGAGATTTTTGCGTGATACGGGAGTCAAAACCTTCGGGAGAATATATAGTGAATTTTTACCGACCAAAATACGTATCGTGCAAGAAAACGGAGTCCGGAAGGCACACGAGGAGCTCACGAGGTAGGGGGCGCGCCCAGGGGGTAGGGCGCGCCCTCCACCCTCGTGGGGCCCTCGTGTCCTTCCCGGACTGCTACTTAATTTTCTATTTTTTCTAAATATTCCAAAACGTATTGCCTTAAAAATTGTTTTGGAGTCGGTTTACTTACCGTACCACATACATATTCCTTTTCGGAGTCTGAAACGTTCTGGAAAGTGTCCCTTATGTATTCCTCTGGGGTTACGGTTTCAATATTTATGGGATTACCTGAGATATAATGTTTAATTCTCTGACCGTTTACCACCTTCAGATTTGTGCCTTCGAAGTTGTTGATTTTTATGGCACCGGAATGATAGACCTCCTCGATAACATAGGGGCCTTCCCATTTAGAGAGAAGTTTACCTGCAGAAAATCTTAAACGAGAGTTGTATAGCAATACATAATCACCTACATTAAACTCACGCTTTTGTATCCTTTTGTCATGCCATCTTTTAACCTTTTCTTTAAACAACTTGGCATTTTCATAAGCTTGGGTTCTCCATTCATCAAGTGAGCTAATATCAAATAACCTCTTTTCACCTGCAAGTTTGAAATCATAGTTGAGTTCTTTAATAGCCCAATATGCCTTATGTTCTAGTTCGAAAGGTAAGTGACATGCTTTTCCATATACCATTTTATACGGAGACATACCCATATGATTTTTATATGCAGTTCTATAGGCCTAAAATGCATCATCAAGTTTCTTGGACCAATTCTTTCTAGACCTATTGACAGTCTTTTGCAAAATTAATTTGAGTTCTCTATTACTCAATTCTACTTGACCACTGGACTGTGGCTGATACGGAGATGCAATTCTATGATTGACGTCATATTTAGCAAGCATTTTACGAAAGCACCATGAATAAAATGTGAACCACCATCAGTCATTAAATATCTAGGGACTCCAAACCTCAGAAAAATAACTTCTTTAAGCATTTTAACAGAAGTGTTATGATCAGCACTACTAGTTGGAATAGCTTCTACCCACTTAGTAACGTAATCAACAGCAACTAAAATATGTGTATATCCATTAGAGGCAGGAAAAGGTCCTATATAATCAAAGCCCCAAACATCAAACGGTTCAATAAAAAGTGAATAATTCATAGGCATTTCTTGACGTCTACTAATATTACCAATTCTTTGACATTCATCACAAGATAGGACAAACTTACGGGCATCCTTGAAGAGAGTAGGCCAATAAAAACCGGATTGCAATACCTTATGTGTTGTTCTATCTCCCGCGTGGTGTCCTCCATAAGTTTCGGAGTGGCACTTGCGTAGGATATGTTCATGTTCATGCTAAGGTACACAACGTCTAATAACACCATCTACTCCTTCTTTATAAAGATGTGGGTCATCCCAAAAGTAATGTCTCAAATCATAGAAGAACTTTTTCTTTTGTTGGTATGTGAAGCTAGGTGGTATAAATTTAGCAACTATGTAATTAGCATAATCAGCATACCAAGGGGTACTACGAGAAGTACTTATGACATTGAATTGTTCATCAGGAAAGCTATCATCAATAGGTAGTGGGTCATAAAGAACATTCTCTAGCCTAGATAAGTTGTCTGCAACGGGGTTCTCAGCTCCTTTTCTATCAACAATATGCAAATCAAATTCTTGTAGCAAGAGAACCCATCTAATAAGTCTAGGTTTAGCATCTTTCTTCTCCATAAGATATTTAATAGCAGCATGATCAGTTTGGATAGTTACTTTAGAATCAACAATGTAAGGTCTGAACTTATCACAAGCAAATACAACTACTAAAAGTTCTTTTTCAGTAGTAGCATAATTTGTTTAAGCATTGTCTAGAGTCTTACTAGCATAATGGATAACATTTAATTTCTTATCAACTCTTTGCCCTAGAACAGCACCTACAGCATAATCGCTAGCATCACACATAATTTCAAAGGGTAAATTCCAATTAGGTGGCTGAACAATAGGTGCAGAGACTAATGCTTTCTTAAGTATTTCAAATGCTTCTACACAATCATCATCAAAGAAAAATGGTATATCTTTTTGTAATAAATTAGTCAGAGGCCGAGAAATTTTTGAGAAGTCCTTAATGGACCTCCTATAAAATCCGGCGTGACCAAGGAAGCTTCTTATACCTTTGATGTCCTTGGGACATGGCATCTTTTCAATAGCATCAACCTTGGCTTTATCAACTTCAATACCTCTTTCAGAAACTTTATGCCCCAAGACAATACCCTCATTAACCATAAAGTGGCAGTTTTCCCAATTCAATACAAGATTAGTTTCTTCACATCTCTGCAAAACTCGATCAAGATTGCTCAAGCAATCATCAAAAGAAGATCCATAGATGGAAAAGTCGTCCATGAAAACCTCACAAATCTTTTCACAAAAGTCAGACAATATAGCCATCATGCATCTTTGAAAGGTAGCAGGTGCATTACATAAACCAAAAGGCATACGTCTATAAGCAAAGGTACCAAAAGGGCATGTAAAAGTAGTCTTTGATTGATCTTTAGCCGACACGGGTATTTGAGAGAAACCAGAATAACCATCTAGAAAGCAGTAATGTGTATGCTTGCATAATCTTTCTAGCATTTGATCGATAAAAGGTAAGGGGTAATGATCTTTCTTAGTAGCCTTATTTAATTTGTGAAATCAATTACCATCCTATAACCTGTAATAATTCTTTGTGGAATCAATTCATCTTTATCGTTAGGAACAACAGTAATACCTCCCTTCTTAGGGACACAATGAACAGGACTTACCCACTGACTATCAGCAACGGGATAAATTATACCTGCCTCCAGAAGCTTTAGTATTTCTTTTCTTACCACTTCTTTCATTTTAGGATTCAGACGTCGTTGAGGATCACGAACTGGTTTGGCATCTGCTTCCAAATTTATTTTATGTTGACATAGAGTGGGACTAATGCCCTTAAGATCATCAAGAGTATATCCAATAGCAGCACGGTGCTTATTCAGAGTTTTCAATAACCTTTCTTCTTCATGCTCTGAAAGGTTAGCACTAATAATAACAGGATATATCTTCTTTTCATCAAGATAAGCATATTTAAGATTATCAGGCAACGGTTTAAGCTCAAACACGGGATCACCCTTAGGTGGAGGGGAATCCCCTAGGATTTCAACAGGCAAATTGTGTTTCGGAATAGGTTCCTATTTAAAGAATACTTCATCTATTTCCCTTCTTTCATTCATAAACATATCATTCTCATGGTCTAGCAAATATTGTTCTAAAGGATCACTAGGAGGTACGACAATAGAAGCAAGACCAATAATTTCATCCTTACTAGGCAATTCTTCTTCACGGTGTTGTTTACTAAATTTAGAGAAATTAAATTCATGAGTCATATCATCCAAGACAATAGTAACAACATTCTTTTCGCAGTCTATCTTAGCATTAACAGTGTTCAAGAAGGGTCTACCAAATATAATGGGACAAAAGCTATCTTGTGGGGAACTAAGAACAAGAAAATCAGCAGGATATTTAGTTTTCCCGCACAAGACTTCAACATCTCTAACAATTCCCACTGCTGAAATAGTATCTCTATTAGCAAGTTTAATTGTGACATCAATATCTTCTAACTCAGCAGGTGCAATTTCATGCTTGATTTCTTTATACAAGTCATAAGGTATAACACTAGCACTAGCACCCATATCACATAAGCCATGATAACAATGTTCTCCTATTTTAACAAAAATAACAGGCACGCCTACCACAGGTCTATGTTTATCTTTAACACAAGGTTTAGCAATTCTAGCAGTTTCACCGCAGAACTGAATAACATGCCCATCAATATTATTAGACAAGAGATCTTTAACAATAGCAATATTAGGTTCAACTTTAACTTGCTCAGGAGGTGTATATGTTTTAATATTGCTTTTACGAACCATAGTTGAAGCTTTAGCATGATCCTTTATCCTAATAGGGAAAGGTGGTTTCTCAACATAACAAGTAGGAACAATAGGATCATTATAAGTGACAGTCTTTTCTTCAACTTTAATTGGTGCAGCTACTTTTACTTCTATGGGAGGGTGATATTTAAACCACTTCTCCTTAGGGAGATCAACATAAGTCACAAAAGATTCACAGAAAGAAGCTACTATCTCAGAATCAAGTCCATATTTAGTGCTAAACTTACGGAAAATATCGGTATCCATAAAAGATTTAACACAATCAAACTTAGGTGTCATACCTGACTCCTTACCTTTGTCGAGATCCCAATCTTCAGAGTTGCGTTTAATTCTATCCAATAAATCCCATCTAAATCCAATGGTCTTCATCATAAAAGAGCCAGCACAAGAAGTATCGAGCATGGTGCGATTATTTTCAGAAAGCCGAGCATAAATTTTTTGAAGAATTGTTTCTCTTGGAAGCTCATGATTAGGGCATGAATATAACATTGATTTAAGCCTCCCCCAAGCTTGAGCGATGCTTTCTCCTTCGCGAGGCCAAAAAGTATATATATAATTGCGGTCACGATGAACAAGATGCATAGGGTAATACTTTTGATGAAATTCCAATTTCAATCTTCTATAGTTCCATGATCTCGTATCATCACATAGCCTAAACCATGTCAATGTGTCTCCCTTCAAAGATAAAGGGAAGACCTTCTTCTTAGCAACATCATCGGGTATACCTGCAAGCTTAAATAATCCACAAACTTCATCCACACATATTAGGTGTTCATCAGGATGCTTTGTTCCATCTCCTGTAAAAGGATTAGCTAGCAGTTTTTCTATCATACCCGAAGGATACTCATAAGGAATTTCATTTTCATATTCATTTTCAATAGGTTCAGTAGGTTGAGGAGCAAATCTTTGCTCTACTGGTTGGGGTGAAGATACCCCGAACAAGCCCCTCAGAGGATTACCTTCCATGATAATAAGTAACAGTAAATTTCAGCACACTATATAAATTTTTCCTTACCAAATTCCACCTACCAAAGGAGCTTCACTCCCCGGCAACGGCGCTAGAAAAGAGTCTTGATGACCCACAAGTATAGGGGATCTATCGTAGTCCTTTCGATAAGTAAGAGTGTTGAACCCAACGAGGAGCAGAAGGAAATGACAAGCGGTTTTCAGCAAGGTATTCTCTGCAAGTACTGAAATAAGTGATAACAGATATTTTTGTGATGAGATAATTTGTAACGAGCAACAAGTAACAAAAGTAAATAAAGTGCAACAAGGTGGCCCAATCCTTTTTGTAGCAAAGGACAAGCCTGGACAAACTCTTATATAAGGAAAAGCGCTCCCGAGGACACATGGGAATATCGTCAAGCTAGTTTTCATCATGTTCATATGATTCGCGTTCGGTACTTTGATAATTTGACATGTGGGTGGACCGGTGCTTGGGTGCTGTTCTTACTTAAACAAGCATCCCATTTATGATTAACCTCTATTGCAAGCATCCGCAACTACAACAAAAGTATTAAGGTAAACCTAACCATAGCATGAAACATATGGATCCAAATCAGCCCCTTACGAAGCAACGTATAAACTAGGGTTTAAGCTTCTGTCATCCTAGCAACCCATCATCTACTTATTACTTCCCAATGCCTTCCTCTAGGCCCAAATAATGGTGAAGTGTTATGTAGTCGACGTTCACATAACACCACTAGAGGCTAGACAACATACATCTCATCAAAATATCGAACGAATACCAAATTCACATGACTACTAATAGCAAGACTTCTCCCTTGTCCTCAGGAACCAACGTAACTACTCACATATCATATTCATGTTCATAATCAGAGGGGTAATAATATGCATAAAGGATTTGAACATATGATCTTCCACCAATTAAACCAACTAGCATCAACTATAAGGAGTAATTGACACTACTAGCAACCTACTAGCACCAATCCCAGACTTGGAGACAAGAATTGGATACAAGAGATGAACTAGGGTTTTGAGATGAGATGGTGTTGATGAAGATGTTGATGGAGATTGCCCTCTCCCGATGAGGGGAGCGTTCGTGATGACGATGGCGATGATTTCCCCCTCCGGGAGGGAAGTTTACCCGGCAGAACAGCTCTGCCGGAGCCCTAGATTGGATCCGCCAAGGTTCCGCCTCGTGGCGGCGGAGTGTCATCCCGAAAGGTTGCTTCTTTTTTTTCTCGACGAAAGACTTCATATAGCAGAAGATGGTCATCGGAGAGCCACCAGGGGGGCCACGAGGTAGGGGGCGCGCCCCCCACCCTCGTGGAAAGGGTGTGGGCCCCCTGGTCTTCATCTTTGGCGAGGATTTTTCATTATTTATTATAAGGTATTCCGTGGAGTTTCGTGACTTTTGGAGTTGTGCAGAATAGGTCTCTAATATTTGCTCATTTTCCAGCCCAGAATTCCAGCTGCCGGCATTCTCCCTCCTTATGTAAACCTTGTAAAATAAGAGAGAATAGCCATAAGTATTGTGACATAATGTGAAATAACAGCCCATAATGCAATAAATATCGATATAAAAGCATGATGCAAAATGGACGTATCAATGTACTCTCGGGCAATTTGTTGTCCTTTGGAAGCATATTCTTTATCATTACCAGCAACTTTCATAATCCCTTGTCAGATACACCATTCTCTGCCTTCCATTGCAACAATTCAAGTGTGGTGCCCAGCTTTTTCTTGTCACCTACGCAATTCGGGTACAACAATTTTTTGTGATTCTCTAACATGCGCTGCAACTTCTTCTTCTCCAAATCACTTGCGCAGTTTCTCTTTGCATCGGCAATGGCCCGACCTTGATCATCAACGGGCTCATCTGATGCCTCTTCTTCAGCTTCTTCCCGCATTGCCGGCTCAGCTTCTTCCCGCATTACTGGCTCAGCTTCTTCCCCCATTGTTGTATCATCGTATTCAGGAAACCCATGCCCAGGATAGCTGTCGTCGTCCTCTTCTTCTTCATTGTCTTCCATCATAACCCCTCTTTCTCCGTGCTTGGTCCAAACATTATAGTGGGCACGAAACCGGACTTAAATAGGTGGACGTGAATGGTTCTTGACTTAGAGTAATTTAGATCATTCTTACAACCAGCACATGGACAAGGCATAAAACCATCTGCCCGCTTGTTTGCCTCAGCCGCAAGCAGAAAAGTTTGCATGCCACTAATGAACTCGGGAGAGCATCGGTCATCGTACATCCATTGTAGGCTCATCTTCATTACACAACACCGAAAAAGACCAAATTAATACAAGTTCATACATAAAGTTCATACAACACTTAAATGCAACAAACAAATAACTCTCTAGCTAAAGAATTTAAATGCAACAACAAATGCGATCAAGATCGCAACTAAGGTAACAATTGATCCAACAGCATAATGATACCAACCCTCACTATGAATGGCATATTTTCTAATCTTCAAGCGCATTTTCTCCATCTTAATCTTGTGATCATCGACGACATCGGCAACATGCAACTCCAATTCCATCTTCTCCCCCTCAATTCTTTTAAATTTTTCCTTCAAATCCTCGTTTTCTCTTTCAACTAAATTTAACCTCTTGACAATAGGGTCGGTTGGAATTTCTGGTTCAACTACCTCCTACATACAAATATCTATGTCAACTTGATGGGCATAATTTGTCATAAACACGAAATGCAACAAATAATTTTAAAAGAGAATATACCACATCTGAATCATAACCGGGACGAGGGCCGACGGGGACGGATATCAAAACCATGGCACTATGTATAACAAACAATGTATGGGTAAGATAATTATAACAGTAACTATATATCCAAATCACACAAACATCAATTTTTTATATAAAACATTCATGAACAAGAGGTTCACCACAAGGTGGTGCCGGCGATGGGACGTTGCGGGCGATCGACGGTGGTTACGACGGAGATTTAGAAGGCACTAAGTAAACCACACCTACATATGCAAACTAAGTGTTATTTTTGACCTCAAATTGCATATAAATCAAATACTAGCACATATATATATAATTCCTCCCAAATTACTAAACTCAAAAATCAATCACTATATAAAGCATTGCAAGAGCTAATCTAGCAATGAGAGATGAAAGGACAAAGTTGCTAACCTTTGTGATCATTTGAATGGATGGGGGCCTTCAAATCTTGACAAATTTTGGGCAAATGTGTGATGAGATTCAGAGGAATAGGGAAAGAACATAGAGGAGAGGGGAAAGGGGAAGATCAGAGCAAGCTCGGGTGGACGAAGGGTGTATGTTGGACGACCTTTAGTACCGGTTTGTGATACGACCCGGTACTAAAGGTGTTGGAGGTGCCCCGGACTGACAACATCCTACCACCACTCACTTTAGTACCGGTTCGTGGCACGAACCGGTGCTAAAGGTCCGCCACGAACCGGTACTAATGATGTTCGCCCGCCTAGCCGTTGGAACCGGCACTAATGTACACATTAGTGCCGGCTCAAATTCAAACCGGCACTAATGTGCTTCACATTTGACCCTTTTTCTACTAGTGCATGTGGATCCCTTCTACGGTTTGGCAGGAAAGAGGTGTGCACAAAGAGCAGATCCAACGATCAACATGGGGGATTTTTACCCAAGTTCGGGCTGCTGAGAAGCGTAAAACCCTAGTCCTGTTTTTGGTGTATTGAGAGTTCTTGAGCTCTGGCTAGCTCCTACACATGCAAACTGGGCCACAAAGTTCAAAAGTTCCCCTCTGTAACGCCTTGGGCCTCCTTTTATACCAAGGGGCTACCACAGTGGCGTACAACGCATACGGGAGGTGTAAAGTTGCTACAGTGCATGTAATTATCCCTGTCGTCTTAGGACAAACGCATCTAATGTGTCGTTTACGTGTCCCTAACTTTTTCAGGGACGGAAACAGAGCCCGTCCCGTCCATCACCGCCTCACCCCATCTCGTCACGCATCCAGGATGACGAGGCTCGCAGGGCCAGGCTGGCAGGCTAGTCGCTGCGCTAGAGCGGTGGCAGGGCGGTGGGATCTTTGTCGGGCGCGAGTCTCGCCGCGGCCTCGCAGACGCCCCCGGCAAGAATCTTGCCAGGGCCTCGCAAACGTTCCCGGCAAGAACCTTGCTAGGAACTTCGCCTTTTAGTCTTCACAAAGATCTGCATGCCACCACGCAGATGCCCCTGGATCTTGGTCTTGACGTTGTTGATTGTATCAGAGCTCTCAACCTCAAGGGAGATGGTCTTGTCATCGTCAATGGTGCCAGAGCTCTCAACCTCGAGGGAGATGGCCTCGCCGGGGTTTCGTTTGCAAACCATCCTGGCAAGAATCTTGCTGGGAGCATAGCTTGTGGTCTTCGTTGGTTGTCACGTATTTGCTTCCAGTTGTCCCCGGCAAGCCTTGCCATGGGTACGGCCGCAACCGCCCGTGCGTGAAAAGTTTTATGAAGATGAGCTACTGTTATGATACATAATGATGCTAGAAAAAGTGATTGGAACTATCATTGATGAAACTTATGCACTTGATAGCATTCACACTTCATAAATTATTTCTTTTATCATTTACCTACTCAAGGATGAGCAGGAATTAAGCTTGGGGATGTTGATACGTCTCCAACGTATCTATAATTTATGAAGTATTCATGCTATTATATTATCGACCTTGGATGTTTTATATGCATTTATATGCTATTTTATATGATTTTTGGGGCTAACCTATTAACCTAGAGCCCAGTGTAAGTTTCTGTTTTTCCTTACTTTTGAGTTTTGTAGAAAAGGAATACCAAACGGAGTCCAATTGACATGCCAATTTTTGATGATTTTTATGGACCAAAAGAAGACCCCCGGAGTAAAAGAGTTGGGCCAGAAGAGCCCCGGGCCGTCCACGGGGGTGCCCCCCCCCCCCGGCACGTGGGCCTACCTCATGGATGACTCGGGCACCTTCTTGACGTGAGACCGACGCCAAAAATTCCTATAAATACAGAAACCTCTAGAAAATAACCTAGATCGGGAGTTCCACTGCCAGAAGCCTCCGTAGCCACCGAAAACCAATCTAGGCCCTCTCTGGCACCCTGCCGGAGGGGGCCATCATCACCGGAGGGCATGGAGGAGGATCTCGGAGGGGCCATCATCGTCATGAAGGCCAAGGACCAGAGGGAGAACCTCTCCCCATCCATGGGGGAGGCCATGGAGGAGGAAGCACAAGGGGGAGAA
Organism: Triticum dicoccoides; assembly: GCF_002162155.2. Lineage (NCBI taxonomy): Eukaryota > Viridiplantae > Streptophyta > Magnoliopsida > Poales > Poaceae > Triticum > Triticum dicoccoides. The sequence goes on along the minus strand of NC_041386.1, from coordinate 598,634,648 downwards.
CCTCTCCTCCTCTCTCTCGGTGGTATCGGAGTGCCATCGGGAGGGGAATCATTGTCGTGGTGATCGTCTTCATCAACATCATCATCACCATCCTCATCTCTTTTACGCGGTCCACTCTCCCGCACCCCGCTGTAATCCCTACTTGAACATGGTTCTTTATGCCACATATTATGATCCAATGATGTGTTGCCATCCTATGATGTTCTGAGTAGATATCCCTTGTCTTTGGGTTGATTGATGATCTAGATTGGTATGAGTTGTATGTTTTACTTTGGTGCTGTCCTATGGTGCCCTTCGTGTTGCGCAAGTGTGAGGGATCCCCGTTGTAGGGTGTTGCAATACGTTTATGATTCGCGTATAGTGGGCTGCGTGAGTGACTGAAACACAAACCCGAGTAAGGGGGTTGTTGCGTAAGGGATAAAGAGGACTTGATGCTTTAATGCTATGGTTGGGTTTTATCTTAATGATCTTTAGTAGTTGCGGATGCTTGCTAGAGTTCCAATCATAAGTGCATATGATCCAAGAAGAGAAAGTATGTTAGCTTATGCCTCTCCCTCATATGAAATTGCAAGGATGACTATCGGTCTTGTTAACAATTGCCTAAGACAATTACGCACACCGATCCACCATTATTCCAAACTCAATATTTATAATATTTAGTAATATATTCTAACTTTATGATAACAGCACCTACTTTTATTTTTTAGCTCTCCGATATCATGCAAAGTTATCCACTTCATACCCACAATGTAGTTTTATTTCTCGTTGCTAGTTGGAAGCAAACGTTCGGTGTACGTAGAGTCATATCAGTGGCAGATAGGGCTTGAGAGAATATTGATCTTACCTTTAGCTCCTTGTGGGTTTGACACTCCATACTTATCACTTCCACCTTTGGAAATAGCTACGATGATTCCCTGCACTTGGGGATTATCAAGCATGTTTACTAATAAGTTTAAGTTCACCTTTAACTCTAGACATATAATCACTCTAGTGTTCAATCATATAAGCATTGTGTTTCTATTGTCTGCCAACATAAGCATTGAAGTTTTCTTGTTCAACAATAAAATTATCAAACTCATCTAAGCATTGGCTAGCAGACTTATAACAAGGAATATCACCTTCATCAAATCTATAGAGAGAATTTACCTTTACTACCTGTGTCGGGTTATCAAGACCGTGTATTTCTTCAATAGATGGTAAATTCTTAACATCTTCGGCTTTAATACCTTTTTATTTCATATATTTCTTTGCCTCTTACATATCTTCAGGACTGAGAAATAGAATACCCATTTTCTTCGGAGTTGGCTTAGGAGTTGGTTCAGGAAGTGACCAATCATTTTCATTACTCAACATATTATTCAATAGCAATTCAACTTGATCAACAGTTCTTTCCCTGAAAACACAACCAGCACAACTATCCAGGTGGTCTCTGGAAGCATCAGTTAGTCCATTATAGAAGATATCAAGTATTTCATTTTTCTTGAGAGGATGGTCAGGCAAAGCATTAAGTAATTGGAGAAACCTCCCCAAGCTTGTGGGAGACTCTCTTCTTCAATTTGCACAAAATTATATATTTCCCTTAAGGCAGCTTGTTTCTTATGAGTAGGGAAATATTTAGTAGAGAAGTAATAAATCATATCCTAAGGACTACGCACACAACCAGGATCAAGAGAATTAAACCATGTTTTAGCATCACCCTTTAATGAGAACGGAAACAACTTAAGGATAAAGTAATAGAGAGTTTTCTCATCATTAGTGAACAGGGTGGCTATATCATTTAAGTTAGTAAGATGTACCACAACAGTTTCAGATTCATAGCCATAAAAAGGATCAGATTCAACCAAAGTAATTAACTCAGGGTTGACAGAGAAATCATAATCCTTATCGGAGATACAGATAGGTGAAGTAGAAAAAGCAGGGTCATATTTCATTCCAGCATTCAAAGATTTTTCTTTAAGCTTAGCTAATAATTTCTTAAGATCATATCTATCATTGCAAAGCTAAAAAGTCTCTAGCAGTTTCTGCATCCATAACATAACCCTCAGGCACAACAGGCAATTCATATCTAGGGGAGAATCTTCATCATCACTTTCATCAATATTATCAGTTTCAATAATTACATTCTCTCTAACCCTAGCAAGTTTTTCATCAATAAATTCACCTAGTGGCACAATATTATCAAGCATAGAAGTAGTCTCATCATAAGTATCATGCAAAGCAGAAGTGGCATCATCAATAACATGCAACATATCAAAATGAATAGCAAGTTTAGGCATCGCAAGTTTACTCAAAATAGAAGGTGAATCAAGTGCAGAGCTAGATGGCAGTTCCTTACCTCCCCTCGTAGTTGAGGGAAAAATCTTGGTTTTTTGATCTTTTAAGTTCTTCATAGTGATCAGCAGATATAATTCCCAAGTGACTCAAAGAATAGAGCTATGCTCCCCGGCAACGGCGCCAAAAAATAGTCTTGATAACCCACAAGTATAGGGGATCGCAAAAGTTTTCAAGGGTAGAATATTCAACCCAAATTTATTGATTCGACACAAGGGGAGTCAAAGAATATTCTCAAGTATTAACAGTTGAGTTGTCAATTCAACCGCACCTGAAAGACTTAATATCTGCAGCAAAGTATTTAGTAGCAAAGTAATATGATAGTAGCGGTAACGGTGGCAAAAGTAACAGTATTGGTTTTGTAGTGATTGTAACAGTGGCAACGGAAAAGTAACTAAGCAAAGATCAATATATGAAAAGCTCGTAGGCATTGGATCAGTGATGGATAATTATGTCGGATGTGATTCCTCATGCAATGGTTATAACATGGGGTGACACAGAACTAGCTCCAGTTCATCAATGTAATGTAGGCATGTATCCTGAATATAGCCATACGTGCTTATGGAAAAGAACTTGCATGACATCTTTTGTCCTACCCTCCCGTGGTAGTGGGGTCCTATTGGAAACTAAGGGATATTAAGGCCTCCTTTTAATAGAGTACTGGAACAAAGCATTAACACTTAGTGAATACATGAACTCCTCAAACTATGGTCATCACCGGTAAGTATCCTGATTATTGTCACTTCAGGGTTAATGGATCATAACACATAATAGGTGACTCTAGACTTGCAAGATAGGATCAAGAACTTACATATATTCATGAAAACATAATAGGTTCAGATCTGAAATCATGGCACTCAGGCCCTAGTGACAAGCATTAAGCATAGAAAATTCATAGCAACATCAATCTCAAAACATAATGGATACTAGGGATCAAACCCTAAAAAAACTAACTCGATTATATGATAAATCTCATCCAACCCATCACCGTTGTAACGCCCGGATAATTACCTACAGTAATCCTGCGTTAATGACGCCACGTCACCATGGTTACTGTTGTTAATCTCACGTTAGTTCAAAACCGATTCAAATTCAAATTTGAAATTAAGGCAAACAACAAAAGTTTTCCAAAAATAAAACTAAAATGTGCTAAATGTGTCGGATAAATCATTGGTAATTGTGGTGAGGAAACCAAACTGTGATAAAGAGTATAAAGGCTATAAAGTAATTAAACAGTAGTTAAAACAATGAAATACATGGAAATAAATGCCTATTGAATTTTATAAAATATTAAATTATTTTGGGTTAAGGATTAATGTGACGGTAGTATATTTACAAATACTAAGTTATGTGCTAGTGGTAAATTTTACAAAACTAAAAATAAAAGGAAACTAGAAATGAAACACAAAAGAATAACT
>NC_041386.1:598619486-598630428 GCF_002162155.2 Triticum dicoccoides | reverse complement strand
GATCCAGATCGAGGGGCACGGAACCCCGGCGACCGCGCCGCCCCGCGCCCGGACGCCGGCGCCCACCCAAGTGCCCCCCCTCCCGCTGGACCGCTGTGACGCCCCCGATTCAATCGTACACTAATCATGCACGCAATGTGTACGATCAAGGTCAAGGACTCACGGGAAGATATCACAACACAACTCTAAAACATAAAGAAGTCATACAAGCATCATAATACAAGCCAGGGGCCTCGAGGGCTCGAATACAAGTGCTCGATCATAGACGAGTTAGCGGAAGCAACAATATCTGAGTATAGACATAAGTTAAACAAGTTTGCCTTAAGAAGGCTAGCACAACTGGGATACAGATCGAAAGAGGCGCAGGCCTCCTGCCTGGGATCCTCCTAAACTACTCCTGGTCGTCGTCAGCGGGCTGCACGTAGTAGTAGGCACCTCCGGTGTAGTAGTCGTCATCGACGGTGGCGTCTGGCTCCTGGGCTCCATCGTCTGGTTACAGCAATCGAGTAGAGATAGGGGGAAAAGGGGGAAACAATGCAACCGTGAGTACTCATCCAAAGTACTCGCAAGCAAGGAGCTACACTACATATGCATGGATATATGTGTAAAGGGCCATATCAGTGGACTGAACTGCAGAATGCCAGAATAAGAGGGGGATAGCTAGTCTTATCGAAGACTACGCTTCTGGTCACCTTCGTCTTGCAACAGGTAGAAGAGGGTAGGTTAAAGTCCTCCAAGTAACATCACATAGCAATAATCCTACCCGGCGATCCCCTCCTCGTATCCCTGAGAGAGAGCGACCACCGGTTGTATCTGGCACTTGGAAGGGTGTGTTTTATTAAGTATCCGGTTCTAGTTGTCATAAGGTCAAGGTACAACTCCAAGTCGTCCTGTTACCGAAGATCACGGCTATTCGAATAGATTTAACTTCCCTGCAGGGGTGCACCAACTTACCCAACACGCTTGATCCCATTTGGCCGGACACACTTTCCTGGGTCATGCCCGGCCGCGGAAGATCAACACGTCGCAGCCCCACCTAGGCACAACAGAGAGGCCAACACGCCGGTCTAAACCTAAGCACACAGGGGTCTGGGCCCATCGCCCAATGCACACCTGCACGTTGCGTGGGCGGCTGGAAGCAGACCTAGCCTAGCAGGCGTTCCAGTCCAATCCGGCGCGCGCCGCTCCGTCGCTGACGTCTGAAGTGCTTCGGCTGATACCACGACGCCGGGATACCCATAACTACTCCCACGTAGATGGTTAGTGCGTATAGGCTCGTAGCCGACTCAGATCAAATACCAAGATCTCGTTAAGCGTGTTAAGTATCCGTGAACGCCGAACAGGGCCAGGCCCACCTCTCTCCTAGGTGGTCTCAACCTGCCCTGTCGCTCCGCCACAAGTAACAGTCGGGGGCCGTCGGAAACCCAGGCCCACCTCTACCGGGATGGAGCCACCTGTCCTTTCAGCCCCCCATCTCCGAACAGTATCACAGGTAATGTAACAGTGTAAAGTATATAGTATATGCCCGTGATCACCTCCCGAAGTGATCACAGCCCAGTAGTATAGCATGGCAGACAGACAAGAATGTAGGGCCACTGATGGAACACTAGCATCCTATACTAAGCAGTAGGATAGCAGATAAAGGTAACAACAGTAGTAGCAAGGACAGGCCATGCAGCAGTATAGGATTAACTGAAAACAGTAACATGCTACACTACTCTAATGCAAGCGGTATAGAGTAGAATAGGCGATATCTGGTGATCAAGGGGGGCTTGCCTGGTTGCTCTGGCAAGAGAGAGGGGTCGTCAACTCTGTAGTCGAACTGGGCAGCAGCAGCGTCGGTCTCGTAGTCTACCAGAGAGAAGAGGGGGAAGAAACAATAAATATAATGCAAACATAAGCATGACGGTGCATGACAAGACAAGTAACGGTGCTAGGGGTGCCCTAACGCGGTATGAGGTGGTACCGGTTAAGGGGGGAAACATCCGGGAAAAGATCCCCGGTGTTTCGTGTTTTCGGACAGAGGAGCCGGAGGGGGAAAGTTGCAAGTTCGATAGGTTAGGGGTGTGTGGCGGACAAACGGACTGCATATCCGGATTCGTCTCGTCGTTCTAAGCAACTTTCATGTAGAAAGTTTTTCCATCTGAGCTACGATTTATTTTATATTAATTTTTAAAGTTTTTGAATCATTTTTAGGATTAATTTAAATATTTTAATTCAACATTATCCAGAATAGTGCTTGCTGATGTCAGCATGACGTCATCAGTCAACAGAGGTGTTGACTGGGTCAAGCTGACGTGTGGGTCCCGCATGTCATTGACTATTTTAGTTAATTAAGTTAATCAGTAAATTAGGCTAATTAATCTTAATTAGTTACTTTAAAAAGAATTAATTAAGTTAATTATTTAGTTAATTAATTAACTAATATTTAAGTTTGTCTATCTATTTACTTATTTATTTATTTATTTATTTATTTAATTTAATTAAATTTTTTCTTTTTTTTTAGAAACCGTTCAGGGCCGGGGCCCCCTAGTCAGTGGCCCGGGGGGGCCTAGCGGGTGCTGGGTACGGGGTGCGGGCGTTGTAGGCGCCCGACCCGGGCGACGAACCGCAGGAGCGGAGGGGGGGGCGATGCAGCACGGAGTCGGGCGCCGTAGATGGCCGTGGCGAGGCCACGGCGGGGCAGGGCCGTGGCAAGGCAGACGGTCGTCGGAGGAGGGCGCCGAGAGGAGGCCGCGGCCCGGGGTGGCAACAAGTGCGGTCGGGCGCGCGCGGGCGACGACGGGAGGGCGTGCGAAGGGCGGGCGCACGGCTTGCGCCGGTGTCCGTGGCCGGAGCGCGGGGGCTCGCCGGGATCCGCCGGCAAGAGGAGCCGGTCGAGGAGGCGCGCTAGGGAGGGGAGAAGAGGCGCGGCGGGGCGCGGGGCATGGATGCCCCAGGGGCGCGCGGCACACAGGCCGGACGCGGCGACCGCGGTGTAGGGGCAAGTCCGGGCGTGGGCCGGAACGGGACAGAGGAAGGAGAGGAGGGGCGCGGCTCACAGGGGAGGAAGTAGGGTCAGGGCAGCGGGGCTCGGGGTGGATGCCGGGGACGACGTGCGGCGGGGAAGCAGGCCGGTGGGGGAGGGGCTCCGGTGAGGCGGCGTTCTCCGGGCGCGGGGCGGCGAGGTCATCGCGGCGATGGGCGACGGGATCGGGGGGTTTTCCCCGATCCAGATCCAGCCGAGGGAGGGGGAGGAGGCCGGGAGGTGCTGCACCGGCGAGGTGGCAGTCCGGTGAGGGCGTCGAGCGGCGAGGTGGCCGCGGCGGCAGCAGGCGGGGTCGAGCCCCCAAGCCCTGATCCGATTTGGTTCGGGGGAAAAAGAGGAGAGGCGTGGAGAGAGTGGGGGCGAGTGGGGCGACATGGGGAACCGGTTAGGGTATCGGGGTGGTAATGGGGAGTGCGGGGGTGGTCGGCTGGGCTCTTGCCCAGTTGGTTGAGCCGAATGGGCCAAGAGGCCCAGGGGGGAGGGGCCTTTGTTGTTGTTTTTATCATATTATTATTTTCCTTTTCTTATTTTTCTTTTATTGCTTTTATTTCTTGTTTCATCCCATTTTAGTTTTAGTAAAATATAAGGGCTGGCCCTCATTTCACAGCACAATATATCCTACCACCAAAAACTAGTTTGGGGTAAATATCATTTCATATTTCTTTTGTATTAATCAAAAGGTCATTAAATAATGTTTTCAGCCACTGTTTGAGGTTGTTTAAGGCACTTATCAAATTTCAATAATGTTGTTTGCAATTTTATCATAGCCTTTGATTTATCTACTATTTATTGAACATTTTAGTTTTAACATTTGAAAACTTTTATTGTTTGCTTGATTTTGAATTTCGGTTTCAAACTAACACGAGATTTAGCAACAGTAATCGAGGTGACGTGGCATCATTAGCAAAGGTTTACTGTAGCTTGATTATCCGGGCGTCACAATTCTCCCCCACTACAAGAAATCTCGTCCCGAGATTTAAGAGGGAAGTAAAGGGGGAAGGTTCGGGTTACGAAATTCCAGGGAGTGTTCTTGGTCTTGGTTGTTCTTCTCGAAGAGGTTGATCCATTACATTGATGTCTTCATTTCTCTGCATTAGGTCATCGAGATGAAGTTGTTGTCCTTCCTTCGAGAACTCCATCGTACTTACGTATAAATATGGGGGTATTCCGGGAGAACGAACCTCTACCAGGTTGACTATCTGGTCGATATCATCGAGGAAGGTGGCAGAAAGTAACTCTCGAATTGAAACTTAAGGAAATATCGAGAGCAAAGTAATGAGGTTTCATGGGAAGTTTCGAGCGAGCAGGCAACCGTTCGATGCCTGAAACAGGGCGTGAAAGGGGCTCAAAGCAATCGGGAGTAAGTATTGCGTCCGGCAACAGATTTGATGATCCCTCAGAAGATGGCTCGTGAATTACATATGAGGTCACACACGAGGAACAACCTTGGGAATAGGGGGTGTAGGAGAGTCAGGTTTCGATCATGTGGAACTGTGGGTTATGGGCCCACCATGTGGGTTAAACGTTGAAAGAGCGGTGACATCTTGCACGGCTATGATAGCAAGGCATGCCAGAGAATGACCTGTCAGTTATGTCGGTAACAACGTCGGTACCAAGGGCGAGGGACGAAGAGAACCATCTTCCTGCTCGTTGAACGAGGCGGACCAATAGGCAAAGTTCTCGTCCATCGGTGGTTACCGGAATGTCATCACCAAAATAACAGGGTCTTTCTGACAGAATTGTACACCGAGGTGTTTACAAAAGCAGGAGAATATTACTGCTTAGATCTCATAGATCACAAGAAAGGTTAAACCAAACAATGGAAAGGAAGATATGATTATCAGATTTAACCAGAACAATGGAAAGGAAAATGTGTTTAAACACATATTTCAGGGGTATATCCTTCCCAAGGATTAGCAGAGCATGATATCCATGACAGGATATAATGTAGAAAACTCTTTAGGTAGGGGAGAGAATTTTCATGACATTACCCATACATCGGTGTTTGGATAATTGAGCAGGAAACATTTAGCATTGGGCTTCAAATGTTCTTATTGAAAATCGGAGTACCACAGACATGCTTCGAGATAGCATTGACATGGTCTTCATGTAAAGGTCATACTTCGGATACACAAAGGATTCATCAGGAATAACTTATAGAATAAGTCTTACAATTTCCTCCAGGAAGAATGGTTATCCTTGCAAAAGAATTTATAATGATCGGTCCTCCACCCGGGGGGGGTGCTAGGCATGACATCAAGTTACCGGTTCATCAAAGGACCAATATCATAACTCTTGGAAAGTTGTCCCAACCATCATATCTGACCGAGATTCAGATCCGATTGGTGTCATGATACCTCAACTCAGGATGTCCGAGAAGAAAAGGTGCCACACAAATAGACGAAGTGACATTTCAAGATTCTCAGGAAATGAACTACGGGAGCGGGTTCTTGAAGCAACAATTCATCCTTAAACCAAGGAGGGGGTGAGAAGGTGGCTGATGGGCTCAGCGACAACTCATCGAGAATTCCAAACGGATGACTTTCCACAATAAGGTGAACAAGAAGATGACACTTGTCAATTCAAATGATATAATGTTGTATGCCCGAGGAAAGACATACACCATTAAACATTGGTTGAAAGGTGCGCCCGTGATATGGTCCGGGTTTGCACGATCAATGTTAGAATGGTGATTTGACGAACAAAAGAATTGGAATGAAACTCAACCATTCACTCCAAAGCAATAGGGTTGCTAGAAGTTTTGAATTCACACATCATAGTTCAAATGTCGGTATTCTGGTTAGAATCAATACGGGGACCAAGAAAGGATGGTGATGGTGAGAAGTATTTCTATGTCAAGAATTCTCAAGAGGTGGAACAAACCTCAGAATATTCTTGACATAAAGGATGGTAAAACTCCAAGGTAAAGAAGAACACTTGCTGGATAGCAAGGAACTCAAGGTATAACACCAAACATGAACAAGCTTGTGTTGGTGGGAAGGCAATAAAGTGGTCGATGATAATACAATTCATCAAGGGCAAGGATGGTATTTCTCATCATGAATTCAATTGATATCCTGGATGAGCTCAGAATGTTGATGATCACGACACCTTTGTCGCGAGAGTTCATGAAGATGTAATCGATCGGCGACGTCAACAAGTCAAAGTAATGATGAAGTGAAAGGTTATTGGAACCAAGGGTACGACACAAACTCGAAACCAAGCTTGTTGTTCAAGGCGAAATGATATGACGATGAGGATCGACGTAAGGTTAGTTCATCGTCGAAAATTGTGCTCCGTGAAGAAGGACCGGGTAGCACAGTTAAAATCATCACGACAATGATATAGCCAAACAGGCTAGGAATGGCGTGATCGGGTACAAACTCGTACTTATAGAAGCTTACTGAAGAGTTGTTGAACCGTAGTGCGGACTCGGTTCAGTTATCGGTGTCTTTGAGTGTTTAATAACTCAGAGCCCGCGAAAAATTGGAATCAGTGGGAAGGTAGCACTTGATGAAGAACTCATAAAAAGTTATGCAGTTCCATGATAATCTCGAGATACCAGGGGGGTAATACTTGACACAAGATCAAATTAAAGGTTGGACTGGTGTATTGATCCATAGAAGACAATTGTTTTAACTTGTCCGAGAAATGAGATCAAAGAAGAACAATCATGGTCGGAACCACGATTGCAAAAGGCCAGATCCTAGATATAAGATGAACTTATACCAAAGGAATAATTCATTTAAGAGAAGCTTTAATGATAAGATCTACATCGTGTCCATGGGCATGAACACAAGTTCAAGGTCGACTCCCACTTCTCCAATGCATAACCTTTCATTCACTTCTCACGTTCGATGAAGTTGCAGTGTTGAAATTTTATCTGGTGAAGCACCAGAAGAGTATGACTCGTGAAAACTTTCGAGTTCACACATACTAAGGAAGGCATAGGTACAACCCATCGGGGCATCTTAGAATCATATACCAGAATCTTTAGAAATAATTAACTCAAGCTCGAAGGCAGAGCATGGTTGAGAAAGCAGAGGATACAATTTACCAAAGGCATTATGTATCAGAGGAAAGGCTCACAAGGTTATTGAATATGAAGGGCGTTGTCAGATAAAATCCAACAAAGGATCTGGTGGTCCACAAGGGATCTGACGTGAGCATCGGTACTCAACTAGAGGAAGAAGAATGCAAGGAGATCAAATTATAGAAAAAACTGGCTAACTCAATTGTCAAATGCAAAGGAATTATGATTTCCAAATCAAGGGATCAGAAGCAATGCTCTGATTAGGGATGGATAAGCTGAATAGCCTTAGGGTACAATCAACGACAATTGGATTGGTCGAGAACCAATTCCAGTTAAAAGAATGGAAGCTCAGCCGGAAAGGTAATTTATAAGGAGCAATGATCAATGCGTGTATTCGCATCATATTGAGTCAACAGACTCAAAATGATAATGACAAGGAATGTCAATAAGATTTCTATACTTATGGGATTAATCATAATGAAAGCAAACAAGAAATTCCAGAGCAATAGGTTGATGAGGATTTTCGGAATATCGGGTGGTATTTCGAAGACTTTTGTGTAACACATGAACAACTTTGGACGAACGGATACTCGGCAAGTGCGAGGAATTATCCGTTTGGGCATTCAGTTGACATAGAACAGCAAGGCAGTAAGCTCAAGGATTATCGAAAGAACGACGAGTGTTTCGGAGTATCTTGTCATAACAAGACAAACTGGGGATGAATGAAAGAATAACAACTGCAAGTAGTTATCCATAAGGGTTGACGGTGGAAGGGAATTGCAAACGCGATGAACACAAGTTCTCGGGTTAATAGCGGAGAGTATCTTCAGGGGGTCTTCACGTGCAGCAGACGATCGTCCGTAATAAGGGGCTCTCCGGGAGGAAGTAATTACGAGAACCTAGAGTCGGAGTTAGTAAAATCGTTTAACCCGAATAGAAGAGAGTTCAGAATCCCAGAGTAAAGGTCGAGGAGTAAAAGATCCTAGTACCACCCAATGGCGACGTGGGCCCGTAAGGCACACAACCATGTTAGTAAAAGTTTTGTAATGTCTAGACTCGACTTCGGCCAATGAGTTGGGAAGGGGGATTCCTACAGGCAGTCGGCTCTGATACCAACTTGTGATGCCCCCGATTCAATCGTACACTAATCATGCACGCAATGTGTACGATCAAGGTCAAGGACTCACGGGAAGATATCACAACACAACTCTAAAACATAAAGAAGTCATACAAGCATCATAATACAAGCCAGGGGCCTCGAGGGCTAGAATACAAGTGCTCGATCATAGACGAGTCAGCGGAAGCAACAATATCTGAGTACAGACATAAGTTAAACAAGTTTGCCTTAAGAAGGCTAGCATAACTGGGATACAGATCGAAAGAGGCGCAGGCCTCCTGCCTGGGATCCTCCTAAACTACTCCTGGTCGTCGTCAGCGGGCTGCACGTAGTAGTAGGCACCTTCGGTGTAGTAGTCGTCATCGACGGTGGCGTCTGGCTCCTGGGCTCCATCGTCTGGTTACAGCAATCGAGTAGAGATAGGGGGAAAAGGGGGAAACAATGCAACCGTGAGTACTCATCCAAAGTACTCGCAAGCAAGGAGCTACACTACATATGCATGGATATATGTGTAAAGGGCCATATCAGTGGACTGAACTGCAGAATGCCAGAATAAGAGGGGGATAGCTAGTCTTATCGAAGACTACGCTTCTGGTCACCTTCGTCTTGCAACAGGTAGAAGAGGGTAGGTTGAAGTCCTCCAAGTAACATCACATAGCAATAATCCTACCCGGCGATCCCCTCCTCGTATCCCTGAGAGAGAGCGACCACCGGTTGTATCTGGCACATGGAAGGGTGTGTTTTATTAAGTATCCGGTTCTAGTTGTCATAAGGTCAAGGTACAACTCCAAGTCGTCCTGTTACCGAAGATCACGGCTATTCGAATAGATTTAACTTCCCTGCAGGGGTGCACCAACTTACCCAACACGCTTGATCCCATTTGGCCGGACACAATTTCCTGGGTCATGCCCGGCTGCGGAAGATCAACACGTCGCAGCCCCACCTAGGCACAACAGAGAGGCCAGCACGCCGGTCTAAACCTAAGCACACAGGGGTCTGGGCCCATCACCCAATGCACATCTGCACGTTGCGTGGGCGGCCGGAAGCAGACCTAGCCTAGCAGGCGTTCCAGTCCAATCCGGTGCGCGCCGCTCCATCGCTGACGTCTGAAGTGCTTCGGCTGATACCACGACGCCGGGGTACCCATAACTACTCCCACGTAGATGGTTAGTGCGTATAGGATCGTAGCCGACTCAGATCAAATACCAAGATCTCGTTAAGCGTGTTAAGTATCCGCGAACGCCGAACAGGGCCAGGCCCACCTCTCTCCTAGGTGGTCTCAACCTGCCCTGTCGCTCCGCCACAAGTAACAGTCGGGGGCCATCGGGAACCCAGGCCCACCTCTACCGGGATGGAGCCACCTGTCCTTTCAGCCCCCCATCTCCGAACAGTATCACAGGTAATGTAACAGTGTAAAGTATATAGTATATGCCCGTGATCACCTCCCGAAGTGATCACAGCCCAGTAGTATAGCATGGCAGACGGACAAGAATGTAGGGCCACTGATGGAACACTAGCATCCTATACTAAGCAGTAGGATAGCAGATAAAGGTAACAACAGTAGTAGCAAGGACAGGCCATGCAGCAGTATAGGATTAACTGAAAACAGTAACATGCTACACTACTCTAATGCAAGCAGTATAGAGTAGAATAGGCGATATCTGGTGATCAAGGGGGGGGGGCTTGCCTGGTTGCTCTGGCAAGAGAGAGGGGTCGTCAACTCTGTAGTCAAACTGGGCAGCAGCAGCGTCGGTCTCGTAGTCTACCGGAGAGAAGAGGGGGAAGAAAAAATAAATATAATGCAAACATAAGCATGACGGTGCATGGCAAGACAAGTAATGGTGCTAGGGGTGCCCTAACGCGGTATGAGGTGGTACCGGTTAAGGGGGGAAACATCCGGGAAAAGATCCCCGGTGTTTCGTGTTTTCGGACAGAGGAGCCGGAGGGGGAAAGTTGCGAGTTCGATAGGTTAGGGGTGTGTGGCGGACAAACGGACTGCGTATCCGGATTCGTCTCGTCGTTCTGAGCAACTTTCATGTAGAAAGTTTTTCCATCTGAGCTACGATTTATTTTATATTAATTTTTAAAGTTTTTGAATCATTTTTAGGATTAATTTAAATATTTTAATTCAACATTATCCAGAATAGTGCTTGCTGATGTCAGCATGACGTCAGCATGACGTCAGCATGACGTCATCAGTCAACAGAGGTGTTGACTGGGTCAAGCTGACGTGTGGGTCCCGCATGTCATTGACTATTTTAGTTAACTAAGTTAATCAATTAATTAGGCTAATTAATCTTAATTAGTTACTTTAAAAAGAATTAATTAAGTTAATTATTTAGTTAATTAATTAATTAATATTTAAGTTTATCTAGCTATTTATTATTTAATTAATTAATTAAATTATTATTTTTTCTTTTAGAAACCGTTCTGGGGCGGGGCCCCTTAGTCAGTGGCCCGGGGGGGCCTAGCGGGTGCTGGGTACGGGGTGCGGGCGTTGTAGGCGCCCGACCTGGGCGACGAACCGCAGGAGCGGAGGGGGGGCGATGCAGCACGGCATCGGGCGCCGTAGATGGCCGTGGCGAGGCCACGGCGGGGTGGGGCCGTGGCAAGGCAGACGGTCGCCGGAGGAGGGCGCCGAGAGGAGGCCGCGGCCCGGGGCGGCAACAAGTGCGGTTGGGCGCGCGCGGGCGACGACGGGAGGGCGTGCGAAGGGCGGGCGCACGGCTTGCGCCGGTGTCCGTGGCCGGAGCGCGGGGGCTCG
>NC_041386.1:598618065-598619208 GCF_002162155.2 Triticum dicoccoides | reverse complement strand
GAGGAGCCGGTCGAGGAGGCGCGCTAGGGAGGGGAGAAGAGGCGCGGCGGGGCGCGGGGCATGGATGCCCCAGGGGCGCGCGGCACACAGGCCGGACGCGGCGACCGCGGTGTAGGGGCAAGTCCGGGCGTGGGCCGGAACGGGACAGAGGAAGGAGAGGAGGGGCGCGGCTCACAGGGGAGGAAGTAGGGCCAGGGCAGCGGGGCTCGGGGTGGATGCCGGGGACGACGTGCGGCGGGGAAGCAGGCCGGTGGGGGAGGGGCTCCGGTGAGGCGGCGTTCTCCGGGCGCGGGGCGGCGAGGTCATCGCGGCGATGGGCGACGGGATCGGGGGGTTTTCCCCGATCCAGATCCAGCCGAGGGAGGGGGAGGAGGCCGGGAGGTGCTGCACCGGCGAGGTGGCAGTCCGGTGAGGGCGTCGAGCGGCGAGGTGGCCGCGGCGGCAGCAGGCGGGGTCGAGCCCCCAAGCCCCGATCCGATTTGGTTCGGGGGAAAAAGAGGAGAGGCGTGGAGAGAGTGGGGGCGAGTGGGGCGACATGGGGAACCGGTTAGGGTATCGGGGTGGTAATGGGGAGTGCGGGGGTGGTCGGCTGGGCTCTTGCCCAGTTGGTTGAGCCGAATGGGCCAAGAGGCCCAGGGGGGAGGGGCCTTTGTTGTTGTTTTTATCATATTATTATTTTCCTTTTCTTATTTTTCTTTTATTGCTTTTATTTCTTGTTTCATCCCATTTTAGTTTTAGTAAAATATAAGGGCTGGCCCTCATTTCACAGCACAATATATCCTACCACCAAAAACTAGTTTGGGGTAAATATCATTTCATATTTCTTTTGTATTAATCAAAAGGTCATTAAATAATGTTTTCAGCCACTGTTTGAGGTTGTTTAAGGCACTTATCAAATTTCAATAATGTTGTTTACAATTTTATCATAGCCTCTGATTTATCTACTATTTATTGAACATTTTAGTTTTAACATTTGAAAACTTTTATTGTTTGCTTGATTTTGAATTTCGGTTTCAAGCTAACACGAGATTTAGCAACAGTAATCGAGGTGATGTGGCATCATTAGCAAAGGTTTACTGTAGCTTGATTATCCGGGCGTCACAACCGCCTCGTCCTCATCTCCTCTTCGTCATTCCCCCCGTC
>NC_041386.1:598578745-598617884 GCF_002162155.2 Triticum dicoccoides | reverse complement strand
GCCCACTGCCTTTTCCCTGCATCCGTCGGTGAGACGTCGCGCCTCCCCTCTCCCCTTGTCGAACGCCATCCGCCTCACCCGACCACACCGGTGCTCGGGCCAAGCCCCGTGCTGCTCGCGATGCGCTTGCATCGAACGCGCCAGCACGTCGCGCTCCCTGTCCTTCGTGCGTGTGCCCGCGCCCTACCTCGCTGCAGCAGTCGTGCTCCGCACCCGTCTCCCCTGCGCCGGCCGCAGTCACCGCGACCCAGGGCCATCCCTTTCACCGCGCCCCTCGCCTTTGCCTCACCTGACTTCGCGCCCGTCGCTGCCCCCTCCACCCGCCCGCCGCGTCCACTGCCGCATGAGGCCTTACCCGCGCTCCCGCCGCCCCGTCCGATGTTGCTTCACCGCCCCGCCTCCGTTGTGCTGCTGTGTACGGCGGTTAACGTCGCCGGACCTCGCCCGCGCCCCCCTTGCTCATCGGCCGGCGCCCGCCCGCCCCTGCAGTGGCCGTTGTCGCGGCCCTGGGCGTGCGCCCGTGCGGTCTGGGCACTCCCCTATGCCCGCGCCCATAAACCATCGCCCGCGTGCCCGCTAGGCCTCCTAGGCCAATGACAGTGGGGCCCCACATCCTAGAATGTTTTTAAAAAAAGAAGAAAAAATGAAAAAGATTAAAATAATAAGTAATAAATAAATATATAAATAAATAATTAATTAAGTTAACTAATCTTGTTTAATTAATCTAATCAACTAGTTAAGTAAATTAAACCCTAAGTAGACTAAACAGTCAATGATGAACAGGACCCACCTGTCAGGTTGACCAGGTCAACTGCTGACGTCATGATGACATCAGCAAACACTATTCTGGATAATGTTGAATTAAATAAATTCTAAAAATGATTTAAATCTTTTAAAATTAATATAAAATAAACTGTAGCTTAGATGGAAAAACTTTGTACACCAAAGTTGCTCAGAACGACGAGACGAATCCGGATGCACAGCCCGTTCATTCGCCACGCATCCCTAGCATAGCAAACACGCAACTTTCCCCTCCGGTTCATCTGTCCAAAAACGCGAAACACCGGGGATATTTTCTCGGATGTTTCCCCCCTTCACCGGTATCACCTCATACCGCGTTAGGGCACGCCTAGCACCGCTACTTGTCTTGTCAAGCATCGTTATGCATATGTTTGCTTGATATTTATTGTTTCTTCCCCCTCTTCTCTCGCTAGACACCGAGACCGATGCCGCTGCTACCTAGTACGACTACGGTGTTGACGACCCCTCTCTCTTGCCAGAGCAACCAGGCAAGCCCCCCCCCCCTTGATCACCAGATATCGCCTACTCTCCTCTATACTGCTTGCATTAGAGTAGTGTAGCATGTTACTGCTTTCCGTTAATCCTATTCTGATGCATAGCCTGTCATTGTTGCTACAACTGTTGACACCTTACCTGCAATCCTAAATGCTTAGTATAGGATGCTAGATTATCATCAGTGGACCTACATTATTGTTTGTCTGCCATGCTATACTATCGGGCCATGATCACGTCGGGTGTTGATCACAGGTATATACTATACCTACTACACATATATATGTTGTGACTAAAGTCGGGTCAGCTCGTTGAGTACCCGCGGTTGATTCACGAATTGGGGGCTGGAAGGACATACTTTCTCGATAGCCCTCTGTGTGGATCTTTGTGGCGGAGTGACAGGGCAGGTTGAGACCACCTAGGTGAGAGGTGGGCCTGGCCCTGGTCGGCGTTCGCGTTGACTTCAAGATAACATG
The DNA here is from genome assembly GCF_002162155.2 of Triticum dicoccoides. Classification (NCBI taxonomy): domain Eukaryota; kingdom Viridiplantae; phylum Streptophyta; class Magnoliopsida; order Poales; family Poaceae; genus Triticum; species Triticum dicoccoides. The sequence goes on along the minus strand of NC_041386.1, from coordinate 598,616,115 downwards.
CTTAACGAGATCTTGGTATTTGATCTGAGTCTGGCTACTAGCCTATACGCACTAACTAACTACGCGGGAACAGTTATGGCACTCGACGTCGTGGTACCACCCGAAGCCTTCGTGACATCAGCGACTGAGCGGCGCGCGCCGGGTTGGACCGCGTAACGCAACTTCCTTTGTAATGGAGGTTGCTAGGCTTGCTCTCTGGCCGCCCACCCAACGTGTAGGTGTGCAATGGGCGATGGGCCCAAACCCCTGCGCGCATAGGATTTAGACCGACGTGCTGACCTCTCTGTTGTGCCTAGGTGGGGCTGCGACGTGTTGATCTTCCGAGGCCGGGCATGACCCAGGAAAGTGTGTCTGGACAAAGGGGATCGAGCATGTTGGGAAATGTGGTGCACCCCTGCATGGAAGTTAATCTATTCGAATAGTCGTGATCTTCGGTAACAGGACGACTTGGAGTTGTACCTTGACCTTATGAAAACTAGAACCGGTTACTTAATAAACACACCCTTTCAAGTGCCAGATACAACTCGGTGATCGCTCTCTTAGAGGGCGACAAGGAGAGTATAATCGAGTAGTATTTTGCTATGCGATGTTACTTGGTGAACTTACCATCTACTCTCTTCTTCTGCTGCAAGATGGAGGTTACCAGAAGCGTAGTCTTCGAAAGGACTAGTTATCCCCCTCTTATTCTGGCATTCTGCAGTTCAGTCCACATATGATACCCCTTTTCCATTTGATACCAATGCATACATATGTAGTGTAGCTCCTTGCTTGCGAGTACTTTGGATGAGTACTCACGGTTGCTTTGCTCCCTCTTTTCCCCCTTTCTATACCTGATTGCTGCGACCAGACGATGGAGTCCAGGAGCCAGACGCCACCGTTGACGACGACTCCTACTACATTGGCAGTGCCTACTACTATGTGCAGCCCGCAGACGATGACCAGGAGTAGTTTAGGAGGATCCCAGGAAGGAGGCATGCGCCTCTTTCGATATGTATCCCAATTTGTGCTAGCCTTCTTAAGGCAAACTTGTTGAACTTATGTCTGTACTCAGATATTGTTGCTTTTGTTGTTTCGTCTATGATCGAGCTCTTGTATTCGAGCCTTCAAGGCCCCTGGCTTGTAATATGATGCTTGTATGACTTATTTTATTTGTAGAGTTGTGTTGTGATATCTTCCCGTGAGTCCCTGATCTTGATCGTACACGTTTGCGTGTATGATTAGTGTACGATTGAATCGGGAGCGTCACAACCGTCCAGCAAGCCTATGATGGAATTACTCACGCACGACGGTGAGCATCATAAATTGGTGATGGAGGAATGTTGATGATGACTGTCGGTGTCAAAACCGGCGGATCTCGGGTAGTGGGTCCCGAACAGTGCGTCTAGGCCGGATGGTAACAGGAGGCAGGGAACATGATGTTTTACCCAGGTTCGGGCCCTCTTGATGGAGGTAAAACCCTACGTCCTACTTGATTAATATTGATGATATGGGTAGTACAAGAGTAGATCTACCACGAGATCAAGGAGGCAAAACCCTAGAAGCTAGCCTATGGTATGATTGTTGTGTATGGAGTTGATTGCCTACGGACTACAACCCTCCAGTTTATATAGACACCGGATAGGGTTAGGGTTACACAAAGTCGGTTACAATGGTAGGAGATCTTGAATATCCGCATCGCCAAGCTTGCCTTCCACGCCAAGGAAAGTCCCATCTGGACACGGGACAAAGTCTTCAATCTTGTATCTTCATAGTCCAGGAGTCCGGCTGAAAGTATAGTCCGGCTACCCGAACACCCCCTAATCCAGGACTCCCTCAGTAGCCCCTGAACCAGGCTTCAATGACGACGAGTCCGGCGCGCAAATTGTCTTCGGCATTGCAAGGCGGGTTCCTCCTCCAAGTCCTTCATAGAAGATTGTAAACACCAAGAGTAGTGTCTGGTTCTGCAAAATAAGCTTCCACATATTGCCATAGAGAGAATAATATTAACACAAATCAAATCTGCTGACGTATTCCGCAGTGCGTCAACACACTACAGCCAAGTCCTTTACTTGAATCGATTTCACTTTTCCACCTCAGCATGTTTTGCGAGGCAGTTTCCTTGGCACGTCTTGTCAAAGCAGAGATCGTGTGCCCCCCTTTCACGGGATTCTCATCAATACGGACGTGGGTAACCCAATCGTGCCCGTTAGCATGTTTTCTCGATTAAAGGCGAGTCCCAAACGGTTACGGGGAGGGCTCCTGGTATTCAACCTCTTATAAAGAGACCAGGGCCTTACTCCTTAATCCCAAAACGAGTTCGCCCGTCGCCTCGAGTTCCAACACCCTAGGCTCCAGATTTCGGGCGCCTCAGACCTTCGACAATGTCCGGTTCTGACCTTCAAGGCCGATGGGTGCCCTCCTCCGTCACGGAGGAGGACGTGCTAAAGTTGAGAGAGGCTAAGTTCTTGACCGCTGAAATTTCGCACAGGTTGCCTGCTCAAAGGCAGGCTATCCCCAGTCCCCAGCCCGGTGAGAGCGTAGTGTTCGTGTCTCACTTCCTTCGGGGGTTAGGCTTCCCGATGGACCCCTTTGTGAGGGGACTGCTGTTTTATTACGGGCTGGAATTCCACGACTTAGCTCCGGAGTCCATCCTCCATATCTCCCCATTTATCGTTGTATGCGAAGCGTTCCTCTGTGTTACCCCTCACTTAGGATTATGGCTCAAGACTTTCAAAGTGGAGCCGAAGATGATCAAGGGACGGCACGCAGAGTGCGGAGGCGCTGTTATAAGCAAAAATGCTGATGCTCCATGGCCTGAGGGCTCTTTTCAAGAGGAGCTAGGCTTGTGGCAATGAGAGTGGTTTTATATCACCGCTCCCCGGAGCACCAAGTGGGTGGCGCTTCCTGCCTTTCGCTCGGGTCCCCCACCACGGCTAGCGTCATGGGTTAACATAGGGTTAGATTGGGGTTTACCCAAAGACGTGCCCTTGTTACAGGGCCGCATTAAGGATCTCTTGGAAGGAGACCTCAGACTGGTCAAGGTGACGCAGGTCATGCTGATTCGCCGAATATTGCCCGGCAAACGTCGCTCCCTTCGCTTGTGGGAGTTTAATCCAGAGGGACCGCGAGCTCTCCAGAATTTCATGGGCGCAACGCCCGCGGAGATGTATAAACTGTTCTTCGGATCACAAGAGATGTGTCCGGATTTAACCGAGGACGCAGGCCTAAGCTGCAATCGCCCGGATACTCAAGTGAGCAACCTTGTGCCCGAACCTTCTATCCGTATAATTGTCATAAACTTGCCCCTAAAAGAGCCGTCCTTTTAAACAGGAGTGGATAGTGAAGGCAAAGCTGATCAGGTGTCCGGCTCCCCTTCCTGAAACCAGGCCGGATCCCATGCTGGTCAGGATGCTGGAAATAATGCCTTTGGAGGGGGAGGACAAGGAAGCTATGGCCTCCTCGAAGGAGGCTGCTCCGAAGGGAGGAACCGACAATTCCTCTCCTAAGGGGAAGAAGAGAGCCACCTCTGACGACCCGGAAACCATGGCCTCGAAGCGGGGGGAAAATCCTCGTCAGAGGGTCCGACGCCGGGGAGTTCCTCGGCCGGACTACGCCCTCAAGGGGATCAGCCCTCCGGCGAGCCATAAGTAGAGAAAGATTTTCCTTTTGAGGGATGAGGGAAATCCTTGATTTATATCTGAGAAGATTAACCGAATTTTTACCTTGTAGCTCAGACCTCAGCCCTTCTCAGCAGAGCTCGTCTTCGGGGGATCTCCTTCTGGAGATGATGGAGAGCGGGACGCCTCCCCCTGTCGTGCCGCCTAGCGAGGTGGGCGACCTTGAGGTGTCGTCGCGGAGGGTTTCTTCGAATCCGGCAGGGGCGGAAGATAGCTATGTGGCCCCCCGAGGTTCTCCGCGTCCGGCCTTCGAAAGAGGTCGTGGGACAAGTCCGGCACCATCTGGTGCTCGGCCGGAGGAGCTAAAGATTTTGTTGGGGCGAGCTTCTATCTCGGAGGAGCACCGTGCATTGATGGGCACGGTGATTGAAAGGATCTCATCCGTAGAGAGCGGATTGCATGAGGCCGTCAAAAGTTTACTGACGGGTTTTGAGGTACATTAGATAATGTACACTTTTGTCAGTTGTGCATGAATAAGATGCGCCCTGTGTAGATAGTAGCCCCTAAGACTCTGCGCGTCATCAAGAAATGACGGCACGCGGAGGATCATAATCCCAGGTCTAAGATGTCGCCTTTGAATGTAGGCGGCAGGGTGTCTGGAATCGAGTCGAACTGAAGATTTTGCCAAAATAAAGCGGCAACTGGACGTGGCAGATGCCGACATCACGCTTGTTAATAAGCGGCTTGATGAGGCTCAAGGTATGTAATTCCTCGGGTGGCATCAGGTAAGAACAGTTTGATGCATGTGTCTTACGATGTGTGTGCTTTGACGCAGATGGTGCGGCCGCCGTGGAGAGTCTTAGGGCAGAACTTGCCCGAGCTAAAGAACAAGCCCGCGAAAGTGATGCGGCGACCAGGAAAGCCCTTGAAGAGCTGAGAGCCGAACAGGCTGCTCATTGCCAAAGCAAGGAAGAGATGGCCAAGATGGCCGAAAAGTTAAAAAGCGCTACAGACCGTTGCAGACTTCTTGAAAAAGAAGACTAGGCGAAACAGACGGACTTAGAGAAGGCCGTTGCCAATGCCAAGGATGTGCGCTCTGCAATGAGAGCTGCGAAGGAGGAGCTGCGTCAGGCCAAACAGATTGCGGTTGGAAAGCCCTTTATGCTGTGAAGGAAATTTTGCGATCCGAAGTTTGCTCTGTTGGACCGGATGTGGAGTGTGGAGGATACCTATCTGGATTTGGCAGCAAGTGCTGCTGATGCGACCGAACACTTTCGAGATCAGAAAGATCGCGAAGTGGAAAAGCTTTTCTGGTCGCAGTTTCACAATCCAGAGCGTCCACTGGCAGTGGACGATCGTTTGGCTCAATGGGCCGAACTGAATAGGTTGTCCGGACTCGCCATGAAGTACGTCATGGGTCATCTATGGCCGGAGAGATCAGAGCCAAAGAGTTATTTCAGCTTGGTGCAGCAATTCCTTGACGCGGTGCCGCATATTAATGCAATGAAGAGGTCAGCATGCATAGAGGGCGCAAGGATGGCTCTTGCCCGTGTCAAGACATACTGGGCGGAGATGGAGACCACCGTTGTTGCGTCCCACGATTCAGACAAAAGCCGAGTTCCCTCCGAGCACTATTTTCAGGAAGTCCTTGAAGGCGCTCGTGTAATAGAGACGCAGTGCTCGAAAGATGCTATGTTATGATAGCATATGTAATTATAAAGTAATATTTTGATAAACTATAGTGGCCTTTTTATACTTGTGCCTTCAAGTATTGGGAACACCTCCTGTGCGGCCGTTTTAAGATATATATATATATATATATATATATATATATATATATATATATATATATACAAAATCAGAAAGATGGTAGTCGTTGGCTTCAGCCCCCACGCACATGGTGCGGGGGTGCTCGCAGAAGACGCATTTTCACACTTAACCCAACGTCTTGGTCCTACAAAGGAGGTGATAGCGCAGCAGGCCAGGCAACCGGACTATAATGCTTTAACACTTTCACTTAGCCATAGGAGCTTGACAGTGAGACTATTTAGGTAGCCTCTTGGTGGCGACTGCGCTCGCCCGAGTTCGGGGCGCGTATGTGCCTGACCGGGAAGCGGCCCTTTGTCAAAGCAGAGGAATCCGATAGATTCCGATAGGTCATCGAGTGGCTGACCAGTCTCACACTACATCATGACAGTCAGTTTTCGGCTTTCTCTACTGAGGTGCTCGCCCGGCCGAACCAGGGCACAATCGCAGTAGTTCTCCTGGTGCTACCTTAGCCGATAGAGCGGAACTTAAGGTAGCCGAACTCAGGAGCCGGGCAACCCAACATTTGACCAAAGACATGATTCAGAGCTGATGCATATAATGCCAAAACTCGCGACGCCGAACACTCCCTAAGGTGTTCGGTCTTTATGAGTGCGGGCGAAACAACACTCTTTATTATTAAAAAAGCCCCTAGTGTCCAGGTACGTGCAAAAATTCTGACGTGGCCACATGCCAAGACGCCAGCCTCCTCCTTGGTTATATCAGAAAGAAAAAACCAGGGGATGTGTAGCAACAAGCGACAGTAAAAAAGGTTTACGCAGGGTATTAATCTAAAAAGAATCCTTTAGGACGGGTCCCTACTGCACGTCTGCGCCTGTGTCTCCGTTGTGCCGTATCCTGGACGGGCGCCGCACGACGTTCATCTGTAAAAGAGAGAAACTGAGTTGAAAAATGGGTCGTGCCGAACAAAAGTTTAAAATAAACAAAGTATAAAGTAAAATATATAAGATTGAGCTTTATTGTCTCTTATTGTATATGTGTGGAGCCCCTAGTGCGGGGGTATATGGCTTCTAGGCCTGCATCAATGATGATTTTGCACCGAACTTGTCTGTCCATGTTTGTGGTCTTGAATGACCTATTTCGAAGTTTTTTGGCCGGTGAGGCCATTTTGCTGTGGGGCTGTTAAAGCGGCCGCACAGTCCTCCGCTTGGGGAGGCGCACTTTAGTGCTTCCCCTTCAAAGAGATGATGCCTCATGGACCGGGCATCTTAAGCGTGAGAGATGCATAATGCGGTATTGCGTTAAAGCGGGCGAAAGCTTCGCGTCCCAGTAGTGCTTGATGGCGACTTGAGAACGGGACGATATGGAAGGTCAGCTTTTCACGGCGGAAGTTATCGGCAGATCCGAATATAACTTCGAGCCGGAGAAAACCCATACAATGGGTGTCCGGACCAGGTATTACCCCTTGAAAGGAGGTTTTGCTGCAGCGGATTCTTGCTGGGTTTATCCCCATGTGCTGGACTGTATCCTGATATATCAGGTTTAGTCCACTGCCGCCGTCCATAAGGACATTTGAAAATTGGAGTCCGCCAATTATTGGATCGAGTATCAAGGCAGTCCAGCCTACATTCTTGATATTTCTAGAATAATCTAGCTGATCGAAGATGATCGGTTTTGACAACCAGTGGCAGGACCCTTTGGGGATGGGCCGTGTGGTGTGTACCTTCACGGGCGCCGCACGTTTTGTTATGTGAAGTGAGTTCTGTTGGGGAACGTTGCAGAAAACAAAAAATTTCCTACTCGTTTCACCAAGATCATCTAGGAGTTCATCTAGCAACGAGTGATTAGATGCATCTACATACCTTTGTAGATCGCACACGGAAGCGTTCAAAAGAACGGTGATGATGTAGTCGTACTCGACGTGATCCAAATCACCGATGACCAGCGCCGAACGGACGGCACCTCCGCGTTCAACACACGTACGGAACAGCCACGTCTCCTCCTTCTTGATCCAGCAAGGGAGGGAGGAGAGGTTGAGGGAGATGGCACCAGCAGCAGCACAACGGCGTGGTGTTGATGGAGCTGCAGTACTCCGGCAGAGCTTCACTAAGCACTATGGAGGAGGAGGAGGTGTTGGGGAGGGAGAAGGAGGCAACCAAAGGCCAAGGCGTTCAGGTATGAAGTCCCTCCTCTCCCCCACTATATATAGGGGTGCCAAGGGGGGGTGGCCGGCCCTAGGAGATCCAATCTCCTAGGGGGTGCGGCGGCCAAGGGGGGTTTCCCTCCCCCCCCCCCAAGGCACCTAGGAGGTGCCTTCCCCTCCTAGGACTCTTCCCCTCTTAACCCTAGGCGCATGGGCCTATGTGGGGCTGGTGCCCTTGGCCCATTAGGCCAAGGCGCACCCCCTTACAGCCCATGTGGCCCCCCGGGACAGGTGGACCCACCCGGTGGACCCCCGGGACCCTTCCGATGGTCCCGGTACAATACTGATAACCCCGAAACTTGTCCCGATGCCCGAAACAGGACTTCCTATATATAAATCTTTACCTCCGGACCATTCCGGAACTCCTCGTGACGTCTGGGATCTCATCCGGGACTCCGAACAACATTCGGGTTACTGCATATACATATCCCTACAACCCTAGCGTAACCGAACCTTAAGTGTGTAGACCCTACGGGTTCGGGAGACAAGCAGACATGACCGAGACGACTCTCCGGTCAATAACCAACAGCGGGATCTGGATACCCATGTTGGCTCCCACATGCTCCACGATGATCTCATCGGATGAACCACGATGTCGAGGATTCAATCAATCCCGTACGCTATTCCCTTTGTCTATCGATATGTTACTTGCCCGAGATTCGATCGTCGGTATCCCAATACCTCGTTCAATCTCGTTACCGGCAAGTCACTTTACTCGTACCGTAATGCATGATCCCATGACCAGACACTTGGTCACTCTGAGCTCATTATGATGATGCATTACCGAGTGGGCCCAGTGATACCTCTCCGTCATACGGAGTGACAAATCCCAGTCTTGATCCATGTCACCCAACAGACACTTTCGGAGATACCCGTAGTCTACCTTTATAGTCACCCAGTTACGTTGTGACGTTTGGCATACCCAAAGCACTCCTACAGTATCCGGGAGTCACATGATCTCATGGTCTAAGGAAAGATACTTGACATTGGAAAACTCTAGCAAACGAACTATACGATCTTGTGCTATGTTTAGGATTGGGTCTTGTCCATCACATCATTCTCCTAATGATGTGATCTCGTTATCAATGACATCCAGTGTCCATAGTCAGGAAACCATGACTATCTGTTGATCAACGAGCTAGTCAACTAGAGGCTCACTAGGGACATGTTGGTGTCTGTTATTCACACATGTATTACGATTTCCGGATAACACAATTATAGCATGAATAAAGACAATTATCATGAACAAGGAAATATAATAATAATGCTTTTATTATTGCCTCTAGGGCATATTTCCAACAGTCTCCCACTTGCACTAGAGTCAATAATCTAGTTACATTGTGATGAATCGAACACCCATAGAATTCTGGTGTTGATCATGTTTTGCTCTAGGGAGAGGTTTAGTCAACGGATCTGCTATATTCAGGTCCGTATGTACTTTACAAATCTCTATGTCTCCATCTTGAACATTTTCACGAATGGAGTTGAAGCGACGCTTGATGTGCCTTGTCTTCTTGTGAAACCTGGGCTCCTTGGCAAGTGCAATAGCTCCAGTGTTGTCACAGAAGAGCTTGATCGGCCCCGACGCATTGGGTATGACTCCTAGGTCGGTGATGAACTCTATCACCCATATTGCTTCATGTGCTGCCTCCGAGGCTGCCATGTACTCCGCTTCACATGTAGATCCCGCCACGACGCTTTGCTTGCAACTGCACCAGCTTACTGCCCCACCATTCAAAATATACACGTATCCGGTTTGTGACTTAGAGTCATCCAGATCTGTCGAAGCTAGCGTCGACGTAACCCTTTACGACGAGCTCTTCGTCACCTCCATAAACGAGAAACATTTCCTTAGTCCTTTTCAGGTACTTCAGGATATTCTTGACCGCTGTCCAGTGTTCCTTGCCGGGATTACTTTGGTACCTTCCTACCAAACTTACGGCAAGGTTTACATCAGGTCTGGTACACAGCATGGCATACATAATAGAACCTATGGCTGAGGCATAGGGGATGACGCTCATCTCTTCTATATGTTCTGCCGTGGTCGGACATTGAGCTGAGCTCAATTTCACACCTTGTAACACAGGCAAGAACCCCTTCTTGGATTGATCCATATTGAACTTCTTCAATATCTTATCAAGGTATGTGCTTTGTGAAAGACCTATGAGGCGTCTTGATCTATCTCTATAGATTTTGATGCCTAATATATAAGCAGCTTCTCCAAGGTCCTTCATTGAAAAACTTTTATTCAAGTAGGCCTTGATGCTGTCCAAGAGTTCTATATCATTTCCCATCAAAAGTATGTCATCTACATATAATATGAGAAATGCTACAGAGCTCCCACTCACTTTCTTGTAAACGCAGGCTTCTCCATAAGTCTGTGTAAACCCAAACGCTTTGATCATCTCATCAAAGCGAATGTTCCAACTCCGAGATGCTTGCACCAGCCCATAAATCGAGCGTTGGAGCTTGCACACTTTGTCAGCATTCTTAGGATCGACAAAACCTTCCGGCTGCATCATATACAATTCTTCCTTAAGGAAACCATTAAGGAATGCCGTTTTGACGTCCATTTGACATATTTCGTAATCATAGAATGCGGCAATTGCTAACATGATTCGGACGGACTTCAGCTTCGCTACCGGTGAGAAAGTCTCATCGTAGTCAACCCCTTGAACTTGTCGATAACCCTTAGCGACAAGCCGAGCTTTATAGATGGTCACATTACCATCCACGTCTGTCTTCCTCTTAAAGATCCATTTATTTTCTATGGCTCGCCGCTCAACGGGCAAGTCAGTCAAAGTCCATACTTTGTTTTCATACATGGATCCTATCTCGGATTTCATGGCTTCTAGCCATTTGTCGGAATCCGGGCCCTCCATCGCTTCTTCATAGTTCGAAGGTTCACTGTTGTCTAACAACATGATTTCCAAGACAGGGTTGCCGTACCACTCTGGTGCGGAACGTGTCCTTGTGGACCTTCGAATTTCAGTAGGGGCTTGATCAGAAGTATCTTGATCATTATCATTTACTCCCTCTCTAGTCGGTGCTGGCACCTCAGGAACATTTTCTTGAGTTGCGCCATTTTCCGGTTGAAGAGGTAATACTTCATCAAGCTCTACTTTCCTCCCACTTACTTCTTTCGAGAGAAACTCTTTCTCCAGAAAGGACCCATTCTTGGCAACAAAGATCTTGCCTTCGGATCTGAGGTAGAAGGTGTACCCAATAGTTTCTTTTGGGTATCCTATGAAGACGCATTTTTCCGACTTGGGTTCGAGCTTTTCAGGTTAAAGTTTCTTGACATAAGCATCGCATCCCCAAACTTTTAGAAACGACAGCTTAGGTTTCTTCCCAAACCATAATTCATACGGTGTCGTCTTAACGGATTTCGACGGAGCCCTATTTAAAGTGAATGCGGCAGTCTCTAAAGCATAGCCCCAAAAGGAAAGCGGTAAATCGGTAAGAGACATCATAGATCGCACCATATCTAACAGAGTGCGATTACGACGTTCGGACACACCATTACGCTGAGGTGTTCCAGGCGGCGTGAGTTGTGAAACTATTCCACATTTTCTTAAGTGTGCCCCAAACTCGTGACTCAAGTATTCTCCTCCACGATCTGATCGTAGAAACTTGATTTTCCTGTCACGTTGATTTTCAACCTCACTCTGAAATTCCTTGAACTTTTCAAAGGTTTCAGACTTGTGTTTCATTAAGTAGATATACCCATACCTACTTAAATCATCAGTGAGGGTGAGAACATAACGATAGCCACCGCAAGCCTCAACACTCATTGGACCGCACACATCGGTATGTATGATTTCCAATAAGTCGGTTGCTCGCTCCATTGTTCCTGAGAACGGAGTCTTGGTCATTTTACCCATAAGGCATGGTTCGCACGTGTCAAATGATTCATAATCAAGAGACTCTAAAAGTCCATCAGCATGGAGCTTCTTCATGCGTTTGACACCTATGTGACCAAGGCGGCAGTGCCACAGGTATGTGGGACTATCATTATCAACCTTACTTCTTTTGGCACTCACATTATGAACATGTGTAGCATCACGTTCGAGATTCATAAAGAATAAACCATTCACCATAGGAGCATGACCATAAAACATATCTCTCATAAAAATGGAACAACCATTATTCTCAGATTTAAAAGAGTAGCCATCTCGAATTAAACGAGATCCCGATACAATGTTCATGCTCAAAGCTGGCACTAAATAACAATTATTAAGGTTTAAAACTAATCCCGAAGGGAGATGCAGAGGTAGCGTGCCGACGGCGATCACATTGACCTTGGAACCATTCCCGATGCGCATCGTCACCTCGTCCTTTGCCAGTTTCCGCTTATTCCGCAGCCCCTGCTTTGAGTTACAAATGTGAGCAACTGCACCGGTATCAAATACCCAGGAGCTACTACGGGCACTAGTAAGGTACACATCAATTACATGTATATCACATATACCTTTTGTTTTGCCGGCCTTCTTATCCGCTAAGTACTTAGGGCAGTTCCGCTTCCAGTGACCACTTCCCTTGCAATAAAAGCACTCAGTCTCGGGCTTGGGTCCATTCTTTGGCTTCTTCCCGGTAGCTTGCTTGCCGGGCGCGGCAACCTCCTTGCCGTCCTTCTTGAAGTTCTTTTTACCCTTGCCTTTCTTGAACTTAGTGGTTTTATTGACCATCAACACTTGATGTTCCTTCCTGACTTCTACCTCTGCTGATTTCAGCATAGCAAATACTTCAGGAATGGTCTTTTCCATCCCCTGCATATTGAAGTTCATCACAAAGCTCTTGTAGCTTGGTGGAAGCGACTGGAGGATTCTGTCAATGACCGCATCATCCGGGAGATTAACTCCCAGCTGAGTCAAGCGGTTATGCAACCCAGACATAGTGAGTATGTGCTCACTGACAGAACTGTTTTCCTCCATCTTACAGCTGAAGAATTTGTCGGAGACTTCATATCTCTCGACCCGGGCATGAGCTTGGAAAACCATTTTCAGCTCTTCGAACATCTCATATGCTCCATGTCTCTCAAAACGCTTTTGGAGCCCCGGCTCTAGGCTGTAAAGCATGCCGCACTGAACGAGGGAGTAGTCATCGAACGTGCCTGCCAAGCGTTCATAACGTCTTGTTCCGCAGGGAGAACGGGTGCGTCACCAAGCGGTGCTTGTAGGACATAATCTTTCTTGGCAGCTATGAGGATGATCCTCAGGTTCCGGACCCAGTCCGTATAGTTGCTGCCATCGTCTTTCAGCTTAGTTTTCTCTAGGAACGCGTTGAAGTTGAGGACTATGTTGGCCATTTGATCTACAAGACATATTGTAAAATATTTAGACTAAGTTCATGATAATTAAGTTCAACTAATCAAATTATTAGTGAACTCCCACTTAGATTAGACATCCCTCTAGTCATATAAGTATTACATGATCCGAGTTAACTAGACCGTGTCCGATCATCACGTGAGACGGACTAGTCAACGTCGGTGAACATCTTCATGTTGATCGTATCTTCTATACGACTCATGCTCGACCTTTCGGTCTTCTGTGTTCCGAGGCCATGTCTGTACATGCTAGGCTCGTCAAGTCAACCTAAGTTTTTGCATGTGTAAATCTGTCTTACACCCGTTGTATGTGAACGTCTGAATAAAACACCCGATCATCACGTGATGTTTTGAAACAGCGAACTGTCGCAACGGTGCACAGTTAGGGGGAACACTTCTTGAAATTAGTATGAGGGATCATCTTATTTACTACCGTCATTCTAAGTAAACAAGATGCAAAACATGATAAACATCACATGCAATCAAATAATAAACGTGACATGATATGGCCAATATCACACAGCTCCTTCGATCTCCATCTTGGGGCTCCATGATCATCTTGTCACCGGCTTGACACCATGATCTCCATCATCATGATCTCCATCATCGTGTCTTCATGAAGTTGTCACGCCAACGACTACTTCTACTTCTATGACTAACGCGTTTAGCAATAAAGTAAAGTAATTTACATGGCGTTTCTTGATGACACGCAGGTCATATAAAAGAATAAAGACAACTCCTATGGCTCCTGCCGGTTGTCATACTCATCGACATGCAAGTCATGATTCCTATTACAATAGCATGAACATCTCATACATCACGTATAGATCATTCATCATTCATCACAACTTTGGCCATATCATATCACAAACCACTTGCTGCAAAAACAAGTTAGACGTCCTCTAATTGTTGTTGCAAGTTTTACGTGGCTGAATTAGGGTTCTAGCAAGAACGTTTTCTTACCTACGTTAAAGCCACAACGTGATTTGTCAACTTCTATTTACCCTTCATAAGGACCCTGTTCATCGATTCCGCTCCAACTAAAGTAGGAGAGACAGACACCCGCCAGCCACCTTATGCAACTAGTGCATGTTAGTCGGTGGAACCGGTCTCACGTAAGCGTACGTGTAAGGTTGGTCCGGGCCGCTTCATCCCACAATACCGCTGAAGCAAGAAAGGACTAGTAACGGCAAGAAAGTTGACAAATCTACGCCCACAACAAATTGTGTTCTACTCGCGCAAGAAGAACTACGCATAGACCTAGCTCATGATGCCACTGTTGGGGAACGTTGCAGAAAACAAAAATTTTCCTACTCGTTTCACCAAGATCATCTAGGAGTTCATCTAGCAACGAGTGATTAGATGCATCTACATACCTTTGTAGATCGTGCACGGAAGCGTTCAAAAGAACGGTGATGATGTAGTCGTACTCGACGTGATCCAAATCACCGATGACCAGCGCCGAACGGACGGCACCTCCGCGTTCAACACACGTACGGAACAGCCACGTCTCCTCCTTCTTGATCCAGCAAGGGAGGGAGGAGAGGTTGAGGGAGATGGCACCAGCAGCAGCACGACGGCGTGGTGTTGATGGAGCTGCAGTACTCCGGCAGAGCTTCGCTAAGCACTATGGAGGAGGAGGAGGTGTTGGGGAGGGAGAAGGAGGCAACCAAAGGCCAAGGCGTTCAGGTATGAAGTCCCTCCTCTCCCCCACTATATATAGGGGTGCCAAGGGGGGGTGGCCGGCCCTAGGAGATCCAATCTCCTAGGGGGTGCGGCGGCCAAGGGGGGTTTCCCTCCCCCCCAAGGCACCTAGGAGGTGCCTTCCCCTCCTAGGACTCTTCCCCTCTTAACCCTAGGCACATGGGCCTATGTGGGGCTGGTGCCCTTGGCCCATTAGGCCAAGGCGCACCCCCTTACAGCCCATGTGGCCCCCCGGGACAGGTGGACCCACCCGGTGGACCCCCGGGACCCTTCCGGTGGTCCCGGTACAATACCGATAACCCCGAAACTTGTCCCGATGCCCGAAACAGGACTTCCTATATATAAATCTTTACCTCCGGACCATTCCGGAACTCCTCGTGACGTCCGGGATCTCATCCGGGACTCCGAACAACATTCGGGTTACTGCATATACATATCCCTACAACCCTAGCGTAACCGAACCTTAAGTGTGTAGACCCTACGGGTTCGGGAGACAAGCAGACATGACCGAGACGACTCTCCGGTCAATAACCAACAGCGGGATCTGGATACCCATGTTGGCTCCCACATGCTCCACGATGATCTCATCGGATGAACCATGATGTCGAGGATTCAATCAATCCCGTACGCTATTCCCTTTGTCTATCGATATGTTACTTGCCCGAGATTCGATCGTCGGTATCCCAATACCTCGTTCAATCTTGTTACCGGCAAGTCACTTTACTCGTACCGTAATGCATGATCCCATGACCAGACACTTGGTCACTCTGAGCTCATTATGATGATGCATTACCGAGTGGGCCCAGTGATACCTCTCCGTCATACGGAGTGACAAATCCCAGTCTTGATCCATGTCACCCAACAGACACTTTCGGAGATACCCGTAGTCTACCTTTATAGTCACCCAGTTACGTTGTGACGTTTGGCATACCCAAAGCACTCCTACGGTATCCGGGAGTCACACGATCTCATGGTCTAAGGAAAAGATACTTGACATTGGAAAACTCTAGCAAACGAACTATACGATCTTGTGCTATGTTTAGGATTGGGTCTTGTCCATCACATCATTCTCCTAATGATGTGATCTCGTTATCAATGACATCCAGTGTCCATAGTCAGGAAACCATGACTATCTGTTGATCAACGAGCTAGTCAACTAGAGGCTCACTAGGGACATGTTGGTGTCTGTTATTCACACATGTATTACGATTTCCGGATAACACAATTATAGCATGAATAAAGACAATTATCATGAACAAGGAAATATAATAATAATGCTTTTATTATTGCCTCTAGGGCATATTTCCAACAAGTTCACTGTTTTTACTTCTTGTGGGAAGTTCTTTTGTTTCCTGGTGCTCTGCTTTTGGGGTTCGTCCTCGTCTTCGCTTGGTGTGTCGAGTCCCTTGTGTTCGGCATTGAGTCTGCCGGATTGTTTGAAAACCCAACAGTCTCTGTGGGTATGGTTAGCAGACTTCCCGGGAGTACTATGTATCTGACATATCCTGTCCAGGATTTTATTTAGGTTGGATGGATCGTCCCTGTTATCCTGTGGGGGCGATTTTGCCTGATTTTGTCGTGAGCCTTTGAATCCGGCATTGACTGTCGTGCTCTTCGGACTTTTGTCCTTAGTCCAGCGACGGTCCTTGTTGCGTCGCGGTTTTCCGTTTCCATCCCTAATTTCGGATGTACTTGGGTCGCTGGGGCTGCACCTTGCCAACCAGCTGTCCTCCCCTGCACAAAAGCGGGTCATGAGGCTTGTTAGTGCGGCCATTGTTCTTGGATTTTCTTGGCCGAAGTGTCTGGCGAGCCATTCGTCTCGGACGTTATGCCTGAAAGCTGCTAAGGCTTCGGCGTTCGGACAGTCGACTATCTGATTCTTTTTAGTGAGGAATATATTCCAGAACTGCCGAGCTGATTCTCCGGGTTGCTGGGTTATGTGATTGAGATCGTCTGTATCTGGAGGGCGGACATAGGTCCCTTGAAAGTTTGCTCGGAAAGCATCCTCGAGCTCTTCCCAGCTTCCAATTGTGTTTTCGAGAAGGCTTTTAAGCCAATGCCGGGCTGGCCCTTTAAGCTTACGAGGTAAATATTTTATGGCATGGAGATCATCTCCTCTAGCCATGTGTATGTGGAGGATATAATCCTCGATCCAGACTCCAGGGTCTGTTGTTCCATCATATGCCTCTATGCTTACGGGTTTGAATCCCTCTAGAAATTCATAGTCCAGGACCTCATCGGTGAAACATAGGGGGTGTGCGGCAACCCTGTATTTGGGTGTGCCGGATTCTGATGATGGCTTCATAGCGTTGCTTACGAGAGCTTGCTTTCTTGGCCCATAAATGGACCTGACTGGGCCATGATGCGAATCCTTAAGTGGGTCGCATGCCGATTTAGGTGCGGCGCCGCTTGCCGCTTTATGGGGTCATCTATCCGATCGTGTGGCTTTCTCATTTTTTGAATGCTAGGGCTCTAGGGCCTCTTCATCGAATTCAGGCAGTAGCTTTCTTTTCGGATAGCTTTTAGTGCGGCGACTATCACCGTATTTATCTGCGGTATTGATTACTTTGCTCCATCTAATCCGGAGTGCATCTTCTGCTATTTTTAGCTTCCGCTTCTGCTTTTTTAGGCTGCGTGCAGTTGCAACGAGCCTCTCGTGGAGATTCTTCTGCTCCATAGGTTTATCCGGCGTGAGGTCGTCCGGAATGCCGTTTTCGCCGGAGGAGGGATGTTCGGTTTCTCTATCTGTGTTGCCCTGTTCGGACGGTTGTTCTAAGGCCTGCTCGTCGTCTACCAGCTCGTCCTGCTCTATGGCTAGGTTTTTGTCGAGGCGGGGCTTGGGTCGGTGTTTACGCCGACGTTTTGATTGCTTTTCGGGGGGTCGATCTCTCGTCCCATCCCCTTTTTCCTCGTTGGCGCTTCCTTTAGGGGTATCCACCATGTACACATCGTGAGATGAGGTGGCTGTCCAATGCCCTATGGGCGTTGGTTCGTCGGTATGTCCTGCATCGTCATCCATGATGTCGATGTCTCCGGAGTCGAAGTTGAGCACATCGTTTAAATTGTTGACAGTGGCTACCAAGTGGGTGGTGGGTGGGCTTCGAATTTCTTCATCGTCCATATCCCATCCTCGCTGACCGTAGTTCGGCCAGGGCTCTCCTGATAAAGAGAGAGACTTGAGAGAGTTCAGGATATCGCCAGAAGGCGAGTGCTGAAAGATGTCTGCGGCGGTGAACTCCATTATCGGCACCCAATCGGATTCGATCGGCGGGGGCGCGGGGGATTCGGAGTTCAGAAAGGAGTCCGGACCCTCGGAGTCACGGATCATGCAGAGTGCGGGGCTAGCGTTCGGCTCGATCGCCTTTGAGATCGAAGCCCCCGAGGTGACGTCCAACCGCTCATCCTCGATTGGCACAATAGGCTCCGAGTTAGGGGTCGGAACCAATGCATGTGCGGCCTCCAGGACACTGTCCGGAGGCAGAGCTAGATCATGCCCCTCGAGATAGTGCGGCGCGCTTGGCCGTGGCTGGAACCCGTCGAAGATCAAGTCTCCGCGGATGTCAGCCATGTAGTTTAAGCTTCCAAACCTGACTTGATGGCTAGGGGCGTAGCTTTCGATCTGCTCCAGGTGGCCGAGCGAATTGGCCCGCAGAGCGAAGCCGCCGAAGATGAAGATTTGTCCGGGGAGAAAAGTCTCACCATGGACCGCATCGTTGTTGATGATCAAAGGAGCCATCGGGCCTAAAGGCGACGACACAGAGGAACTCTCAATGAAAGCACCAATGTCGGTGTCAAAACCGGCGGATCTCGGGTAGTGAGTCCCGAACTATGCGTCTAGGCCGGATGGTAACAAGAGGCAGGGAACATGATGTTTCACCCAGGTTCGGGCCCTCTTGATGGAGGTAAAACCCTACGTCCTGCTTGATTAATATTGATGATATGGGTAGTACAGGAGTAGATCTACCACGAGATTAAGGAGGCTAAACCCTAGAAGCTAGCCTATGGTATGATTGTTGTGTATGGAGTTGATTGCCTACAGACTACAACCCTCCGGTTTATATAGACACCGGATAGGGTTAGGGTTACACAGAGTCGGTTACAATGGTAGGAGATCTTGAATATCTGCATCGCTAAGCTTGCCTTCCATGCCAAGGAAAGTCCCATCCGGACACGGGACAAAGTCTTCAATCTTGTATCTTCATAGTCCAGGAGTCCGGCTGAAGGTATAGTCCGGCTACCCCCCCCCCCTAATCCAGGACTCCCTCAATGACGATGGCGACGGATTCCCCTCTCCGTAGCCCCGAACGGACTCTAGATCAGCCCTCCCGAGAGAAATTAGGGCTTGACGACGGCTCCGTATCGTAAAACTTGATGAATCCTTCTCTCTGATTTTTTTTCTCCCCGAACGTGAATATATAGAGTTGGAGTTGAGGTCGGTGGAGCACCAGGGGACCCACGAGGCAGGGGGCGCGCCCAGGGGGTAGGCACGCCCCCCACCCTCATGGATAGGGTGTGGCCCCCCTGGCCTTGATTCTTTCGCTGGTATTTTTTATATATTCCAAAAAGATTCTCCGTTGAATTTTAGGTCATTCCGAGAACTTTATTTTTGCACAAAAATAACACCATGGCAATTCTGCTGAAAACAGCGTCAGTTCGGTTTAGTTTCATTCAAATCATGCAAGTTAGAGTCCAAAACAAGGGCAAAAGTGTTTTGAAAAGTAGATACGATGGAGACGTATCAGTAACTTCAGGGCAGCATGTTTTGACAGGTCGTCGGCAATGTTGTTCTCCGCACGAGGAACATGCTTTGCTTGCATACCGTCAAAACGCTCCTCCAACTTCCTCACTTCGTGTACGTAGTCTTCCATCAATGGGCTTTGATAATCTTTGTTAACTTGCTTGACGACAAGCTGTGAATCACCTCTGACGATAAGCTTCTTAATTCCAAGGTCTGCCGCGGTCCTGAGACCGGCAAGCAGTCCCTCATATTCTGCAGTGTTGTTTGTTGATCTCTCCCAGGGAAAGTGCATCTGGACTACGTATTTGAGGTGTTCACTAGTGGGTGCGACAAGCAGCACACCAGCACTAGCGCCTTGTAGCGAGAAAGCCCCATCAAAATACATAACCCACTCTCGGCTTGTTTCCTTGCCAGTGAGAGTGATCTCTTGAATCTCTTCGTGAGGCATTGAGGTCCACTCCATAATGAACTCCGCCAAGGCTCTGCTCTGGATTGTTGAACTGCTGTCAAACTTGAGACTAAAGCTCGACAGTTCCAACGCCCACTCGACAATTCTTCCAGTCGCCTCTGGGTTGTGTAAGATCTGTTGCAACGGGAAGCAAGTGATGACGGTGATCTCATGTGCTTGGAAATAGTGGCGCAGCTTCCTCGAGGCCATAAGGAGGCCGAAGAGCAACTTCTACACACCAGAATACCTTGACCTAGCCCCTGCAAGAGGGAGATGACAAAATAAACTGGGTGTTGCACCATCTTCTTCTTCTGTGCCGCTTCATTTGCTTGCCCAGATCCCTCCTTGCCGGCAACAGACTCTGGCGGGGACGATCCCGCCTTGCCGGCACCAAACTCTGCCAGGGAGGATCCCGGCTCGTCACGGCCTCGCCGCTGCCGCTGCTTCTTCATCGACTTCTCTCTACGCCACTAGCGCAACAATAACCACTTGATTCGTTGCCGCTAGATATAGCAGCAACAGCTCTTGTGGCCTAGGCGCGACTAGTGTTGGCATAGAGGAGAGGTACCTCTTCAAATCTTGCAGCACTGCCTCTGCTTTCGGAGTCCATTTCATTGGACCTTCCTTTTTCAAGATCTTAAAAAGGGGCAGGGCGCGCTCAACGGATTTGGAGATGAACCTGCTCAAAGCAGAAACACAGCCAGCAAGTCAACACACATCTTTGACTCGTCTTGGTGCTTCAATCTACTCAATCGCCTTGATCTTGTCGGGGTTCGCCTCGATCCCACGCTGAGACACAAGGAATCCGAGAAGCTTGCCGGATGGGACACCAAACACACACTTCTCATGATTGAGCTTGAGATTGATTTGGCGCAAATTTGCAAATATTTCTTCTAAATCTTGTATGAGTGTTGCTTTGTCTTTGGTTTTGACCACTATGTCATCCATATAAGATTCCATATTTCTATGTAGCTATGGCTCAAAACCGATCTAGACCGCTCTAGCAAACGTTGAACCAACGCTTTTCAACCCGAAAGGCATTCGTATAAAACAATATGTACCACATGGGGTGATAAACGCAGTCTTTTCTTCATCTTCCTTTGTCATGAAAATCTGATGGTACCCTGAGTAAGCATCAAGAAACGACAGCAAGTCACATCCGGCAGTGGAGTCTACAATTTGGTCGATGCGCGGCAAGGGGAAAGGATCCTTTGAGCAGGCTTTATTGATATTTGTATAATCAATACACAGCCTCCATTTTCCATTCGCCTTGCGCACTACCATTGGATTGGCCAACCATGTTGGATGGAGTACCCATCTGACCAAACCTGCCGCTTCCAGCTTCCTGAACTCTTCAGTGATAAACTCTTGCCGCTCCAAAGCTTGCTTCCTGACCTTCTGCTTGACGGGTCATGCATGAGGAAAGACAACAAGATGATGCTCAATCACCTCCCTGGGAACGCCGGGGATGTCAGATGCTTGCCATGCAAACACATCGACATTCGCCCGCAGGAAGGAAATTGTGACGCCCCGAGACCGTTGCGCCAGGTGTCTTCCAGTTATTCGCCGACGTTGCCATGTCATTTGCTTGCGTGTTGCATGTTATCATGTCATCATATCCATTGCATCATCATGTTTTTCAAAACTTGCATCCGTCTGGGTTTTCCCAGTTCCTTCTGTTGTCCGTTCTGAGCCCAGACACACTTACACGCGCCTGCGGCACGTCCGAAATATTATTTTTATAAGTGGCCAAAAATGTTCTCGAAATGGGATGAAAGTTGGCGTGTGGTCTAATTATAGTGTAGATAGACCACCTGCCAAGTTTCATCGCATTTGGAGTCTGTTTGATAGCCCAACCGTTAAACTATAGCAGCATTATAGTCGGTCAAATCATCGGACGTTTTCGGTATCCACAAATAGTCGCCGGGCATCTCTCTTCTCTTTTCTCAGCCTGAGGCCTTCCGCACAGTCCACTACCTACTGCCAGGCCCAACCTAACCTCTCTTGTCAGCCCGCGGCCCTCCTCGCGCGCGCATCCGAAAAGTTGTCCCGGACCCGACCCGAGCAGTCGTCGTTGTTGTGTCCGGATCATCCCCAAACATCTACAAAACTTCTCCGTTTTGTTAATGTTGGGGAACATAGCAATTTCAAAAAAATTCCTACGCACACGCAAGATCATGGTGATGCATAGCAACGAGAGGGGAGAGTGTGATCTACGTACCCTTGTAGATCGACAACGGAAGCGTTTGGTTGATGTAGTCGTACGTCTCCACGGTCCGACCGATCAAGCACCGAAACTACGGCATCTCCGAGTTCTAGCACACGTTCAGCTCGATGACGATCCCCGGACTCCGATCCAGCAAAGTGTCAGGGAAGAGTTCCGTCAGCACGACGGCGTGGTGACGATCTTGATGTACTACTGTCGCAGGGCTTCGCTAAGCACCGCTACAATATTATCGAGGACTATGGTGGAAGGGGGCGCCGCACATGGCTAAGAATATGATCACGTGGATCAACTTGTGTCTCTAGGGGGTGCCCCTGCCTCCGTATATAAAGGCTCAAAGGGGGGGTGCGGCCGGCCAGGAGAGGCGCGCCAGGAGGAGTCCTACTCCCTCTGGGAGTAGGACTCCCCCCCCCTTTCCTAGTTGGAATAGGATTCGCGGAGGGGGAAGAAGAGGAAGGGGGGCCGGCCCCCTCTCCTTGCCCTATTCGGACCAAGGGAGGGGAGGGGCGCACGGCCCATCTTCGGCTACCTCTCCTCTCTTCCACTAAGGCCCATATATCTCCCGGGGGGTTCCGGTAACCTCCCGGTACTCCGGTAAAATCCCAATTTCACCCAGAACACTTCCGATATCCAAACATAGGCTTCCAATATATAAATCTTTATGTCTCGACCATTTCGAGACTCCTCGTCATGTCCGTGATCTCATCCGGGACTCCGAACAACCTTCGGTACATCAAAACGTATAAACTCATAATATAACTGTCATCGAAACCTTAAGCGTGCGGACCCTACGGGTTCGAGAACAATGTAGACATGACCGAGACACGTCTCCGGTCAATAACCAATAGCGGGACATGGATGCCCATATTGGTTCCTACATATTCTACGAAGATCTTTTATCGGTCAGACCGCATAACAACATATGTTGTTCCCTTTGTCATCGGTATGTTACTTGCCCGAGATTCGATCGTCGGTATCCAATACCTAGTTCAATCTCGTTACCGGCAAGTCTCTTTACTCGTTCCGTAATACATCATCCCGCAACTAACTCATTAGTTGCAATGCTTGCAAGGCTTAAGTGATGTGCATTACCGAGAGGCCCAGAGATACCTCTCCGACGATCGGAGTGACAAATCCTAATCTCGAAATACGTCAACCCAACATGTACCTTTGGAGACACCTGTAGAGCACCTTTATAATCACCCAGTTACGTTGTGACGTTTGGTAGCACACAAAGTGTTCCTCCGGCACACGGGAGTTACATAATCTCATAGTTATAGGAACATGTATATGTCATGAAGAAAGCAATAGCAACATACTAAACGATCGGGTGCAAAGCTAATGGAACGGGTCATGTCAATCAGATCATTCAACTAATGATGTGATCCCGTTAATCAAATGACAACTCTTTGTCCATGGTTAGGAAACATAACCATCTTTGATTAACGAGCTAGTCAATTAGAGGCATACTAGTGACACTCTGTTTGTCTATGTATTCACACATGTATTATGTTTCCGGTTAATACAATTCTAGCATGAATAATAAACTTTTATCATGATATAAGGAAATAAATAATAACTTTATTATTGCCTCTAGGGCATATTTCCTTCAGTCTCCCACTTGCACTAGAATCAATAATCTAGATTACACAGTAATGATTCTAACACCCATGGAGCTTTGGTGTTGATCATGTTTTGCTCGTGGAAGAGGCTTAGTCAACGGGTCTGCTACATTCAGCTCCGTATGTATCTTGCAAATCTCTATGTCCCCCACCTGGACTAGATCCCGGATGGAATTGAAGCATCTCTTGATGTGTTTGGTTCTCTTGTGAAATCTGGATTCCTTTGCCAAGGCAATTGCACCAGTATTGTCACAAAAGATTTTCATTGGACCCGATGCACTAGGTATGACACCTAGATCGGATATGAACTCCTTCATCCAGACTCCTTCGTTTGCTGCTTCCAAAGCAGCTATGTACTCCGCTTCACATGTAGACCCCGCCACGACGCTTTGTTTAGAACTGCACCAACTGACAGCTCCACCGTTTAATGTAAACATGTATCCGGTTTGCGATTTAGAATCGTCCGGATCAGTGTCAAAGCTTGCATCAACGTAACCGTTTACGATGAGCTCTTTGTCACCTCCATATACGAGAAACATATCCTTAGTCCTTTTCAGGTACTTCAGGATGTTCTTGACCGCTGTCCAGTGATCCACTCCTGGATTACTTTGGTACCTCCCTGCTAGACTTATAGCAAGGCACACATCAGGTCTGGTACACAGCATTGCATACATGATAGAGCCTATGGCTGAAGCATAAGGAACATCTTTCATTTTCTCTCTATCTTCTGCAGTGGTCGGGCATTGAGTCTGACTCAACTTCACACCTTGTAACATAGGCAAGAACCCTTTCTTTGCTTGATCCATTTTGAACTTCTTCAAAATCTTGTCAAGGTATGTGCTTTGTGAAAGTCCAATTAAGCGTCTTGATCTATCTCTATAGATCTTTATGCCTAATATGTAACCAGCTTTACCGAGGTCTTTCATTGAAAAACTCTTATTCAAGTATCCCTTTATGCTATCCAGAAATTCTATATCATTTCCAATCAGTAATATGTCATCCACATATAATATCAGAAATGCTACAGAGCTCCCACTCACTTTCTTGTAAATACAGGCTTCTCCGAAAGTCTGTATAAAACCAAATGTTTTGATCACACTATCAAAGCGTTTATTCCAACTCCGAGAGGCTTGCACCAGTCCATAAATGGATCGCTGGAGCTTGCACACTTTGTTAGCTCCCTTTGGATCGACAAAACATTCTGGTTGCATCATATACAACTCTTCTTCCAGAAATCCATTCAGGAATGCAGTTTTGATATCCATCTGCCAAATTTCATAATCATAAAATGCGGCAATTGCTAACATGATTCGGACATACTTAAGCATCGCTACGGGTGAGAAGGTCTCGTCGTAGTCAACCCTTTGAACTTGTCAAAAACCTTTTGCGACAAGTCGAGCTTTGTAGACAGTAATATTACCGTCAGCGTCAGTCTTCTTCTTGAAGATCCATTTATTCTCAATTGCTTGCCGATCATCGGGCAAGTCAACCAAAGTCCATACTTTGTTCTCATACATGGATCTCATCTCAGATTTCATGGCTTCAAGCCATTTTGCAGAATCTGGGCTCACCATCGCTTATTCATAGTTCGTAGGTTCATCATGATCTAGTAGCATGATTTCCAGAACAGGATTACCGTACCACTCTCGCGCGGATCTTACTCTGGTTGATCTACAAGGTTCGGTAGTTTCTTGTCCTGAAGTTTCATGATCATTATCATTAGCTTCCTCACTAATTGGTGTAGGTGTAGCAGAAACAGTTTTCTGTGATGTACTACTTTCCAATAAGGGAGCAGGTACAGTTACCTTGTCAAGTTCTACTTTCCTCCCACTCACTTCTTTTGGGAGAAACTCCTTCTCTAGAAAGGATCCATTCTTAGCAACGAATGTCTTGCCTTCGGATCTGTGATAGAAGGTGTACCCAACAGTCTCCTTTGGGTATCCTATGAAGACACATTTCTCCTATTTGGGTTCGAGCTTATCAGGTTGAAGCTTTTTCACATAAGCATCGCAGCCCCAAACTTTAAGAAACGACAACTTTGGTTTCTTTCCAAACCATAGTTCATAAGGCGTCGTCTCAACGGATTTTGATGGTGCCCTATTTAACGTCAATGCGGCCGTCTCTAAAGCATAACCCCAAAACGATAGAGGTAAATCAGTAAGAGACATCATAGATCGCACCATATCTAGTAAAGTACGATTACGACGTTCGGACACACCATTACGCTGTGGTGTTCCGGGTGGCGTGAGTTGCGAAACTATTCCGCATTGTTTCAAATGTACACCAAACTCATAACTCAAATATTCTCCTCCACGATCAGATCGTAGAAACTTTATTTTCTTGTTACGATGATTTTCAACTTCACTCTAAAATTCTTTGAACTTTTCAAATGTTTCAGACTTATGTTTCATTAAGTAGATATACCCATATCTGCTTAAGTCATCTGTGAAGGTGAGAAAATAACGATATCCGCCACGAGCCTCAATATTCATCGGACCACATACATCTGTATGTATGATTTCCAACAAATCTGTTGCTCTCTCCATAGTACCGGAGAACGGTGTTTTAGTCATCTTGCCCATGAGGCACGGTTCGCAAGTACCAAGTGATTCATAATCAAGTGGTTCCAAAAGCCCATCAGTATGGAGTTTCTTCATGCGCTTTATATCGATATGACCTAAACGGCAGTGCCACAAATAAGTTGCACTATCATCATCAACTCTGCATCTTTTGGTTTCAACATTATGAATATGTGTGTTACTACTATCGAGATTCATCAAAAATAGACCACTCTTCAAAGGTGCATGACCATAAAAGATATTACTCATATAAATAGAACAACCATTATTCTCTGATTTAAATGAATAACCATCTCGCATTAAACAAGATCCAGATATAATGTTCATGCTCAACGCTGGCACCAAATAACAACTATTTAGGTCTAATACTAATCCCGAAGGTAGATGTAGAGGTAGTGTGCCGACCGCGATCACATCGACTTTGGAACCATTTCCTACGCGCATCGTCACCTCGTCCTTTGCCAGTGTTCGCTTAATCCGTAGTCCCTGTTTCGAGTTGCAAATATTAGCAACAGAACCAGTATCAAATACCCAGGTGCTACTGCGAGCTCTAGTAAGGTACACATCAATAACATGTATATCACATATACCTTTGTTCACCTTGCCATCCTTCTTATCCGCCAAATACTTGGGGCAGTTCCGCTTCCAGTGACCAGTCTGCTTGCAGTAGAAGCACTCAGTTTCAGGCTTAGGTCCAGACTTGGGTTTCTTCTCTTGAGCAGCAACTTGCTTGCTGTTCTTCTTGAAGTTCCCCTTCTTCTTCCCTTTGCCCTTTTTCTTTGAACTAGTGGTCTTGTTGACCATCAACACTTGATGCTCCTTTTTGATTTCTACCTCCGCAGCTTTCAGCATTGCGAAGAGCTCGGGAATAGTCTTATTCATCCCTTGCATATTATAGTTCATCACGAAGCTCTTGTAGCTTGGTGGCAGTGATTGGAGAATTCTGTCAATGACGCGGTCATCTGGAAGATTAACTCCCATCTGAATCAAGTGATTATTATACCCAGACATTTTGAGTATATGCTCACTGACAGAACTGTTCTCCTCCATCTTGCAGCTATAGAACTTATTGGAGACTTCATATCTCTCAATCCGGGCATTTGCTTGAAATATTAACTTCAACTCCTGGAACATCTCATATGCTCCATGACGTTCAAAACGTCGTTGAAGTCCCGATTCTAAGTCCTAAAGCATGGCACACTGAACTATCGAGTAGTCATCAGCTTTGCTCTGCCAGACATTCATAACATCTGGTGTTGCTCCAGTAGCAGGCCTGGCACCCAGCGGTGCTTCCAGGACGTAATTCTTCTGTGCAGCAATGAGGATAATCCTCAAGTTACGGACCCAGTCCGTGTAATTGCTACCATCATCTTTCAACTTTGCTTTCTCAAGGAACGCATTAAAATTCAACGGAACAACAGCACGGGCCATCTATCTACAATCAAACATACATAAGCAAGATACTATCAGGTACTAAGTTCATGATAAATTTAAGTTCAATTAATCAGATTACTTAAAGAACTCCCACTTAGATAGACATCCCTCTAATCCTCTAAGTGATCACGTGATCCAAATCAACTAAACCATAACCGATCATCACGTGAAATGGAGTAGTTTTCAATGGTGAACATTGTTATGTTGATCATATCTACTATATGATTCATGCTCGATCTTTCGATCTCAGTGTTCCGAGGCCATATCTGCATATGCTAGGCTCGTCAAGTTTAACCTGAGTATTCTGCGTGTGCAAAACTGGCTTGCACCCGTTGTAGATGGACGTAGAGCTTATCACACCCGATCATCACGTGGTGTCTGGGCACGACGAACTTTGGCAATGGTGCATACTCAGGGAGAACACTTTTATCTTGATAATTTAGTGAGAGATCATCTTATAATGCTACCGTCAATCAAAGAAAGATAAGATGCATAAAAGATAAACATCACATGCAATCAATATAAGTGATATGATATGGCCATCATCATCTTGTGCTTGTGATCTCCATCTCTGAAGCACCGTCATGATCACCATCGTCATCGGCGCGACACCTTGATCTCCATCGTAGCATCGTTGTCGTCTTCGCCAATCTTATGCTTCCACGACTATCGCTACCGCTTAGTGATAAAGTAAAGCATTACAGCACGATTGCATTGCATACAATAAAGCGACAACCATATGGCTCCTGCCAGTTGCCGATAACTCGGTTACAAAACATGATCATCTCATACAATAAAATTTAGCATCATGTCTTGACCATATCATATCACAACATGCCCTGCAAAAACAAGTTAGACGTCCTCTACTTTGTTGTTGCAAGTTTTACATGGCTGCTACGAGCTTAAGCAAGAACCAATCTTACCTACGCATCAAAACCACAATGATAGTTTTCCAAGTTGGTGCTGTTTTAACCTTCGCAAGGACCGGGCGTAGTCACACTCGGTTCAACTAAAGTTGGAGAAACTGTCACCCGCAAGCCACCTATGTGCAAAGCACGTCGGGAGAACCGGTCTCGCGTAAGCGTACGCGTAATGTCGGTCCGGGCCGCTTCATCCAACAATACCGCCAAACCAAAGTATGACATGCTGCTAAGCAGTATGACTTATATCGCCCACAACTCACTTGTGTTCTACTCATGCATATAACATCAACACATAAAACCTAGGCTCGGATGCCACTGTTGGGGAACGTAGTAATTTCAAAAAAATTCCTACGCACACGCAAGATCATGGTGATGCATAGCAACAAGAGGGGAGAGTGTGATCTACATACCCTTGTAGATCGACAACGGAAGCGTTTGGTTGATGTAGTCGTACGTCTCCACGGTCCAACCAATCAAGCACCGAAACTACGGCACCTCCGAGTTCTAGCACACGTTCAGCTCGATGACGATCCCCGGACTCCGATCCAGCAAAGTGTCGAGGAAGAGTTCCGTCAGCACGACGGCGTGGTGACGATCTTGATGTACTACTGTCGCAGGGCTTCGCCTAAGCACCGCTACAATATTATCGAGGACTATGGTGGAAGGGGCCGCCGCACACGGCTAAGAATATGATCACGTGGATCAACTTGTGTCTCTAGGGGGTGCCCCTGCCTCCGTATATAAAGGCTCAAAGGGGGGGTGCGGCCGGCCAGGAGAGGCGCGCCAGGAGGAGTCCTACTCCCTCTGGTAGTAGGACTCCCCCCCCCTTTCCTAGTTGGAATAGGATTCGCGGAGGGGGAAGAAGAGGAAGGGGGGCCGGCCCCCTCTCCTTGCCCTATTCGGACCAAGGGAGGGGAGGGGGGCGCGGCCCATCTTCGGCTACCTCTCCTCTCTTCCACTAAGGCCCACTAAGGCCCATATATCTCCCGGGGGGTTCCGGTAACCTCCCGGTACTCCGGTAAAATCCCGATTTCACCCGGAACACTTCCGATGTCCAAACATAGGCTTCCAATATATCAATCTTTATGTCTCGACCATTTAGAGACTCCTCGTCATGTCCGTGATCTCATCCGGGACTCCGAACAACCTTCGGTACATCAAAACGTATAAACTCATAATATAACTGTCATCAAAACCTTAAGCGTGCGGACCCTACGGGTTCGAGAACAATGTAGACATGACCGAGACATGTCTCCGGTCAATAACCAAAAGCGGGACCTGGATGCCCATATTGGTTCCTACATATTCTACGAAGATCTTTTATCGGTCAGACCGCATAACAACATACGTTGTTCCCTTTGTCATCGGTATGTTACTTGCCCGAGATTCGATCGTCGGTATCCAATACCTAGTTCAATCTCGTTACCGGCAAGTCTCTTTACTCGTTCCGTAATACATCATCCCGCAACTAACTCATTAGTTGCAATGCTTGCAAGGCTTAAGTGATGTGCATTACCGAGAGGGCCCAGAGATACCTCTCCGACGATCGGAGTGACAAATCCTAATCTCGAAATACGTCAACCCAACATGTACCTTTGGAGACACCTGTAGAGCACCTTTATAATCACCCAGTTACGTTGTGACGTTTGGTAGCACACAAAGTGTTCCTCCGGCACACGGGAGTTACATAATCTCATAGTTATAGGAACATGTATAAGTCATGAAGAAAGCAATAGCAACATACTAAACGATCAGGTGCTAAGCTAATGGAACGGGTCATGTCAATCAGATCCTTCAACTAATGATGTGATCCCGTTAATCAAATGACAACTCTTTGTCCATGGTTAGGAAACATAACCATCTTTGATTAACGAGCTAGTCAAGTAGAGGCATACTAGTGACACTCTGTTTGTCTATGTATTCACACATGTATTATGTTTCCGGTTAATACAATTCTAGCATGAATAATAAACTTTTATCATGATATAAGGAAATAAATAATAACTTTATTATTGCCTCTAGGGCATATTTCCTTCAGTTAATTGGGCTCCTAGCTATTTATTCGCGACCGTTCGTTTCCGATCAGATGGACCGAGGTAGCCCCTAACCTAATCTGTGAGATATATATAGTCCACCCTTAGTCATTTTGGACAAACCCTAAAATCTAGGAGATGTGTCCCGTCGCCCGCCGCCGTTTTCCAAATCCTCCTCGGGATCTCCCCTGTCTGGTCCACCCAACCAACCTCCTCCTTTTCCCCGATCCAGCGCGCCCGAGCTCCACCTTGCGTGCCCTCCTCCTTGTCCTTCCGTCCGCAGCAGACGAATAGGAGGCCTCGCGCGTGCCTCCTCCTCGTTGCCTCGCTCGAGCCCAACAGGAGAGGAGCCCCGGCCACCGAAGCTCTCACCGCCGACAAGCCTTGCCAATCCCACCGCCAGGTCAAGCGCTCCCCGTCGCTCCTCTTCCTCGCCTGTTTCTTCTTCCTCCATTTCTCCCTCTCTCTGCTCCTCACCAGTGACGCCACCCTACAGGAACCACCGCCGCCATGGGAGTTCGCCGGAGTGGAGCTCCTTCCTCGACGCCGAGCTCTCCAAGCCCCGCCGCCAGGGACCTCCTCCGTGCCTTGCTGACCCGCGCCCATCCGCCTCGGAGCCAGCCTCCTCTGCATCTGCATCACGCCCGAACCACTCGAAGCTCCAAGCTCCTTTACCGGTGCATCCCGCCTCCATTCCGGCGCCGAGAATGGAACCCCCGCCGTCGGATCCGCGCCCGCGCCCTGTTCCTGGTCGCCTCCACCTGGATCCGCCCCATCCTCGTCGCCGGGAGACGCCAGCGTCAGGTCCTCCGCCGCCTGCGTCCTCTGCTTCCAGGACGAGAGCAGCGCGCCTCGCCCCACCCGCGTTGACTGCGCCTCCAGGCCGGCATGCCCTTCGCGGCCTACCTCCTCCACTGAACTGGGTCGTGGCCCATGTGAGCAGCCACCCCCAAGCCCTCTGTGCTTTGTTGGGCCAACAGAAACAACCCGTTTCATGTTTTTTCCCATATAACGTCTTTTCCTATTTTCCAGAGACGGCAGTTTTTACAGAAAAGCCCTCCTATTTCATGCATATAATAACTCAACAACCGTGCATCATATGTTAAAACATTATATATGAAACATGCTTAGAATTTTGTCTAGTTTCATAATATGTCACTTTCATCTATGTTTAAAATGTTGTTTGGTTAAATTTGCCCCTATGTCATGTTATAATGATTTAATTCATAACTATTTAACCGTAACTCGGTTTGTAACAAACTTTATATGTAAATGGGGTAGAAAAATGCCTAGTTTAACATGGTGGCATCACTTTGCATGTTTAACAACTATAAAATATGGTTTAGGGCAGAACAGTACCAAACCTAATATATGCATATGAGGTTTTCCGGAATTGTTGTTCGTTGCTTCCGGCCTCATTTAAGCTTGACTAGATAGGTAGTTTTACTTCGCTTCACCCTCTTGCCATGTTTAACAATATAATATTGTTGAGTACATAAACGAGATCGAACTAAATAAGTCATGTGGTGTTTCGCCAATATGCAACGGAGTTGCATGTTGAGCTCCACTTAACTTGTAGGGATTGTTTGTGCATTTTGCCATGCCATGCTTCATTAAACCGGACATGCATCATACTTGCTTGTGCATCATGACATGATTATGTGATGGTTGTTTACCATGATTGTTTGCTTCTTTCCGGTGTTGCTTCTTCGGGTTGGTTTCGATAACGTCGTGTTGTGAGGATTCGTTTGACTACGTCCGTTTATCTTCTTCATGGACTTGTTCTTCTTCCTTGCAGGATTTCAGGCAAGATGACCATACCCTCGAAATCACTTCTATCTTTGCTTGCTAGTTGCTCGCTCTTTTTGCTATGCCTATGCTGCGATACCTACCACTTGCTTATCATGTCTCCCATATTGTTAAGCCAAGCCTCTAACCCACCTTGTCCTAGAAAACCGCTGTTTGGCTATGTTACCGCTTTGCTCAGCCCCTCTTATAGCATTGCTAGTTGCAGGTGAAGATTGGAGCTTGTTCCTTGTTGGAACATGGATATTTTGTTGGGATATCACAATATCTCTTATTTATATTAATGCATCTATATACTTGGTAAAGGGTGGAAGGCTCGGTCTTATGCCTGGTGTTTTGTTCCACTCTTGCCGCCCTAGTTTCCGTCATATCGGTGTTATGTTCCCGGATTTTGCGTTCCTTACACGATTGGGTTATAATGGGAACCTCTTGACAGTTCGCCTTGAATAAAACTCCTCCAGCAAGGCCCAACATTGGTTTTACCATTTTCCACCTAGCCTTTTCTTTCCCTTGGGTAGGCTTGCCCAAGGGTCATCTTTATTTAAACCCTCGGGCCAGTGCTCCTCTGAGTGTTGGTCCAACCTGTCAGCTACCGGTGGCCACCAGGGGCAACTCTGGGCTGGCCTACCGAAACCTTGGACAATCCGGTGTGCCCTGAGAACAAGATATGTGCAGCTCCTATCGGGATTTGTCGGCACATTCGGGTGGCTTTGCTGGTTTAGTTTTACCATTGTCGAGATGTCTTGTAACCGGGATGCCGAGTCTGATCGGATTGTCTTGGGAGAAGGAATATCCTTCGTTGGGCGTGAGAGCTTGTGATGGGCTAAGTTGGGACACCCCTGCAGGGATTTGAACTTTCGAAAGTCGTGCCCGCGGTTATGGGCAGATGGGAATTTGTT
Organism: Triticum dicoccoides; assembly: GCF_002162155.2. Classification (NCBI taxonomy): domain Eukaryota; kingdom Viridiplantae; phylum Streptophyta; class Magnoliopsida; order Poales; family Poaceae; genus Triticum; species Triticum dicoccoides. The sequence continues at coordinate 598,582,813 of NC_041386.1, read as the reverse complement.
AATGTCCGGTTGTAGAAAACCTGAAACTTAACTTAACTAAAATGCATCAACCGCGTGTGTTACTGTGATGGTCTCTTTTCGGCGGAGTCCGGGAATTGAACACGGTGTTGGAGTTATGTTTGATATAGGTTGTTCTAGGATCACTTCTTGATCATAGTTTCTCGACCGTGCTTTTGCCTTCTCTTCTCGCTCTCATTTGCGTATGTTAGCCACCATATATGCTAGTCGCTTGCTGTAGCTCCACCTCATACCTTTTATCCTCCCTATAAGCTTAAATAGTCTTGATCGCGAGGGAGTGAGATTGCTGAGTCCCCGTGACTCACAGATACTTCCAACACCAGTTTGCAGGTGCTCGATGATACCCTACAGGTGACGCAACCGAGCTCAAGGAGGAGCTCGATGAAGATCGTGTTTGATATTTTTGTTTCGTTTCCAGTTGATCAGTAGTGGAGCCCAGTTGGGACGATCGGGGATATGTGTAGCATTTGGGGTAGTCTTCTTCATTTTGGGTTCCGTAGTCGGACCTTGTGTGTATCTGGATGATGTAATCATTTATTCATGTATTGTGTGAAGTGGCGATTGTAAGCCAACTATGTATCTCTTTCCCTTATGTACTACATGGGTTGTGTGAAGATTACCTCACTTGTGACATTGCTTTCAATGCGGTTATGCCTCTAAGTCGTGCTTCGACACATGGGAGATATAGCTGCATCGAGGGCGTTACAGAAATGAGCGCGCTTTCCTATTTGTTGTCGAGGGCTGAACTTACGGTGAAAGTACCGCCCGTGCCGTCCTCCTTGACGGGCACCTTTTTAGTTTCCGGTGGAGCTGCCTTGGATTTCTTGCTCTTGCCGGTGGAGCTCTCTGGCACTTCCTTGACGGGAACGCAACACTTCGAGGAGGCGCGCTTGCCGGAGTGGGCGCAAGAGGTCTTGCCAGTCTTCTGGGAAACGACACATATGGGATCACGTGGATCCCTTCTACGGTTTGGCAGGGAAAGAGGTGTGCACAAAAAGCAGGTCCAACGATCAACACGAGGGATTTTTACCCAGGTTCGGGCCGCTGAGAAGCGTAAAACCCTAATCCTGCTTTTGGTGTATTTAGAGTTCTTGAGCTCTGGCTAGCTGCTACACATGCAAACTGGGCCAGAAAGTCCAAAAGTCCCCCTCTGTATCGCCTTGGGCCTCCTTTTATACCAAGGGGCAACCACAATGGCGTACATCGCATACAGGAGGTGTAAAGTTGCTACAGTGCATATACTTATCCCTGTCGTCTTAGGACAAACACAATTAATGCGTCGTTTACGTGTCCCTAACTTTATCGGGGACGAAAACAGAGCTCGTCCCGTCCGTCGCCGCCTCACCCCATCTCGACACGCATCCAGGATGACGAGGCTCGCAGGGCCAGGCTGGCGGGCTAGTCGCTGCGCTGGAGCGGTGGCAGGGCGGTGGGATCTTTGCCGTGAGCGAGTCTCGCCGCGGCCTCGCAGACGCCCCCGGCAAGAATCTTGCTGGAAACTTCGTCTTTTAATCTTCACAAAGATCTGCATGCCACCACGCAGATGCCCCTGAATCTTGGTCTTGACGTTGTCGATGGTGTCAGAGCTCTCAACCTCAGGGGAGATGGTCTTGTCGTCGTCGATGGTGTCAGAGCTCTCAACCTCAAGGGAGATGGCCTCGCCGGGGCTTCGCTTTGCAAACCATCCCGGCAAGAATCTTGCCGGGAGCCTCCGTTGGTTGTCGCGGGTACGGCCGCAACCCCCTGTCTACAAGTATGGGGTACTAAAGGGCCCAAACTTTAGTACACCAACACATCCCTCTTGGCTTTTGGCCTTTTTGACCAATATATATTGACGAGGGCGAACTCTTCCCCGGTGATTTCTCAAAAGGAAAAATGATGCTAATTTTGAACTTGGGACTAGATAGTAAAGCATGTACAACAGAAGTAACCAAACTCTGTTTTTGCGGAAAATACATGGGGGCATTTAATTCAAGCAAAGAAAATCTAGCCAATATTTGGCTAAGTTTTGTTGACCATGTTTCGGTTAATGTTGGCAAAAAAATTAGAATGAGAGTTAACCAAGGAACATTTGCATGCATAGAAGGTAGGGTTGTTTTGTTTTCGACCATTTGTTTGGGATTAACAAATTTGATAAATTATGCTTGATAATGGTGCTTGACAACGTGGATGACAGTTTCAAGTTGATAACTTGTTGCCTGTATTGTTCAACATTTTGTGTTCGATTAGGTTTCAGTCAAGTAACTTGTTTCGTTATACTAAAATCTGGACCCCATTACAATTCTTACTATAATTCTTCATTCTAGCAGTTTGTATTGTCATATTGTGTTGTCATATTTCCTTCGTTCAGAAAACATGTAATGCAGGCTGCAATGTAAATGTTCACCTCTGACAAGCTGCTGAACAAATCAACCATAATAGCAGGACTTGTCTGAATCCAAAAAGGCTTCCCAAGTTCTGAAATTCAGTACTAAAATTTAACAAAAGCTTGAATGTCAATATGTTTTATTTCCAAAATCCAGACCTCTATGCACTTTTGGTTTGGAAGCCACTACTGGATTTGTTGCTCATATAGCTGGTTCTGAATTTCTGAACTCGAGGTGGACAAATCTGTCCACAACATGGTGCTATATGCCAGGAGAGCAACTAGCACCAGAATCAAAAAACACCACAAGCATAAGCAACAGACACACTAATTGCACGGTTCACTTCAGTTATGATATTAAAACGAGGCCAAGTACTCATCTAGAGTTAAACAAGGTTCAACATCCTGACATGAGCAGCAAAATGATAACCCAGAAACATTTTATGTCTACAGATTTATCCAGACAATGAAAGCGGCAACGGTTTTACGAGCTCTAGTTCTTGATCTTCTTCTTGGGCCTCAGCTGGTTGCTGTGGCCACACTTCTTCTTGCGGCAGTTGACAGCCCTTGGATGCAGCCTGGCGTAGCACCTGGAGAAAGATGGAACAGGAATTTAGCTTATATGACAAGATCACACAGGATGAAGGCTATTATCCCATGGTAAATCTTTATAGGTGACAAGTAGGAGACACAAATTCATGGTAACAACTGACAAGAGAATTCAATCAGAACAAAATGCAAGAAGATTGGCACAAGAGAATTCAAGTTTCAAGAAGATTGGCTGGTCAGACAGAATTTATGCCTCAAATGGTTGTAGCTCATAAGGTGACCCCTCGTACATCTAATTGGATCATCATTCCAGCCAACGCAACAATTGTTTGAGAACCATACACAGAAAGCAAATTATTTGCAAACAAGTGAAAACAATCCAAGATCAGCCAAGGACAGTAACTTGAATGTGTCATATGACACATTTGTAGGTTCATGATGTAGCAGATTGTTCGAGGCCATCAGAGCACAGAAAATCTAAGCGGCACGGAGAACTACACTTGTTATCGCCAACCTTCAATGCAAAGATTCGCCACTATATCAGGCCCCTTTGCTCTGCAAATTGGCTATCTATTTCCAAAATTTCCAGACTAACAAGTATTAATAACTACATATTTTTAGAGTGGTTAAACATGTAGCAGATTGTTCGAGGCCGTCATAGCATAGAAAATCTGAGCGGCACGGAGAACTGCATTCTGTATCGCCAACCTTCAATGCAAAGATTCGCCACCAAATCAGGCCCCTTTGCTCTGCAAATTGGCTATCTATCTCCAAAATATTCTGACAACATTGAAATGACTACTATTTATTTTAGATTAGTTAGAGATGTAGCAGATTGTTCGAGGCCGTCACAGCATAGAAAATTTGAGCAGCACGGAGAACTGCATTCTGTATCGCCAACCTTCAATGCAAAGATTCACCACTTATCAGGCCCCTTTGCTCTGCAAATTGGCTATCTATTTCCAAAATATTCCAACCAACATTGAAATGACTACTAATTTTTTTAGATTGGTTTGTTATGTAGCTCCATGCTAAACTTGGATTTGACTACAAATGTTTTGGATTTGTTTATGATGTAGCAGATTGTTCGAGGCCGTCACAGCAGAGAAGTCTGAGCGGCACGGAGAACTGCATTT
>NC_041386.1:598572497-598578313 GCF_002162155.2 Triticum dicoccoides | reverse complement strand
CTACATTGAAATGACTAATAATTTCTTTAGATTGAATTCTTATGTAGCAGATTGTTCGAGGCCATCACAGCAGAGCAAGTCTGAGTGGCACGGAGAACTGCATTCGCTATCGCCAACCTTCAATGCAAAGATTCGCCACTTAATCAGGCCCCTTTGCTCTGCAAATTGGCTAATCCATTTCCTAAATTTCCAAACAAAAGTTTGACCGACTAGAAATTTCTAGGTTCGTTTATGATGTAGCAGATTGTTCGAGGCCGTCACAGCAGAGCAAGTCTGAGCGGCACGGAGAACTGCATTTGTTTTTGCCAACCTTCAATGCAAAGATTCACCACTATACAGGTCCCTTTGCTCTGCAAATTGGCTACAAGTTTTAAAATTGTTCCAACCTAAGTTTGAATGACTCCAATCATCAGACCTACAGTGACTTTCTCATCTAATTGAATTCTAATCAGTCCACTCGCACAAGCATAACAAAGTGCAAACAAATTATACAACCCCATTCCCCAGGGGACCCGAAAACTAGCCAATATAGCAATCATCATCAGAAACCAAAGAACGATGCGACACACAACACAAGAGTGAATTTTCCCGCCGTTGAAAATCAGCTGCTGAAGCGTGCGAGGCAGGAGACAAAGTTTAGGCGGGTGGTATCTAATCTCCCCGCCATTGAAAATCAACTGCTGAATTGGGCTACGCAGATGACAAAGTATAGGCGGGTAATGAATCGGCTAACAACTCATCAATCGCCTACCTACGCGACAACAATAAAACGACCGTGCATAATCTGGAAGTGAAAATAATCGGTGAAAACGTAAGGTGGAGAGGATGGAAATATTACTTGCGGCAGATCATCTTCTCCTGGTTGTACTTGCGGGCGAGGGCCTGGAGCGAGGGCTCGATGATGCCCCCGCGGAGGCGGAGCACGAGGTGCAGCGTCGACTCCTTCTGGATGTTGTAGTCGGCCAGCGTGCGCCCGTCCTCCAGCTGCTTCCCGGCGAAGATCAGCCGCTGCTGGTCCGGCGGGATCCCTGCACACCCACACAAACACCACAAGAAATCAAGAATCAGAAAAGCTCGACGGCCGGCCATGGCCAAAGAAGAGATCTTTGCGAAGAAAAAGCAGAGAACCCACCCTCCTTGTCCTGGATCTTGGCCTTGACATTGTCGATGGTGTCGCTGCTCTCGACCTCGAGCGTGATGGTCTTGCCCGTCAGGGTCTTGACGAAGATCTGCATCTCGGCTGCTGGCGGCGCGAATGGAGCGGCCGGCTGCGCACGCTTATATAGTGCTGGCGGAGGCGGCTCACTCTCTTCTCTAGGGTTTGGTGTGGGCTGCTGGGCCTGTTTTTCTACGGGCCGGGACGGATGCACATGACTGGATAACCTAGTACCCGGCCCACTCCATTACGAAAAACAAAAGTTTTTTTTTTGCTGCAAGATTTTTTTTAAAAAAAAAAAAAGAGTTCAGCGCATCGGTCATGCCTTCGCGCGTTTGCTCGTCTGCGCTGATGGTTTCACGCATGCAGGGGAAGGGGTGACGACTGGCCGACGGTGACATCTCCGCCGCCGGGCACGACGTGGTGGCCGGATCATTCTTCGAGTCGAGCGTACCTGGTGAGGCCATGGCACTTGGGATGGACGGCGGCGGCGACTACATCGGTGCGATCGGGCTCGATCCCGATGCACGCACACATGCACACCCCATCCCTATGAGCACCTCCGAGAGATTGAACCGGCATATCATCTTGAAATTTTACCCAGTCACCCTAGGCGCTTCTCTCATTTCCTTTACTTGACTTTTTTATAATCTCATCATCATGCAATGCCTACATGTTTTGTCTAATTTGCTCGGTACAAAATCTATTCAAAACTACGGCCTTTATCTCCCGTCCTATGGTCTGTGGACACCAAAATAATCAAGACCACCCCATTTTCACTAATTCGATGTACACTACTTCCTCTGTTCACTTTTGTAAGACGTTTTAGACAGCTAAAATTAAACTATTTTTGGTGTTGCCTCCAGTGACTAAACAGTCTTACAAAAGTGGATGGAGGGAGTATAACACATGTACTTATCTTCAACCCGTGACATACACGTTGCTAATGGATAATGACCCCCGTCAAAACATGTGATATGCTCTCTAATACTCCCTCCGTTCCAAAATAGATGACCCAACTTTACACTAAAATTAGTGTAAAGTTGGGTCATCTATTTTGGAACGGAGGGAGTAATTAACTAGCATGGCGAAATCTTCCGCTCCGGCTCCTTTACCATCCATTTGTGGGATGCTCGGATTCTGCTTCATTACAAAGATTCGGTTTTAGGTCTAAGGTGTTTGATGATGACTCTAACATAGCTATTTGGAAGTTTTTTAAAAAAAAAGCATCACTATTTCGATGATATCTGATCCCAGAAAAATGATGTTGCTTTTACTTGGATCAAGCTATTTTTGAGGGACTTTAATCAAGCTATTAGTGGATTTGTAACATACATCTGACATGAATGCATCATGGAACAATAAATTTAGACTTGAACAGGGCGTTTGGTCTAGTGGTACGATTCTCGCTTCGGGTGCGCGAGGTCCCGAGTTCGATTCTCGGAACGCCCCCTTTTTTTTCTCTTTTACGTGACCTTTTTGCCCTCATGGGCCTTTGCCCTTCCTCCTCGAGCCCAACCACTTCCTACGGCATCGTTTTTTTTAGCAACTACCAAGGTTTGTTTTATTTTTTTTAGGGGAGACAGGCTCTTGGGCCAACTGCCCTACTCGCCCTATAATGAATGCCTCAAAAAAAATTTTACTCGCCCTATAAAACCGATAAAAAAACTAAAAAGGTTCTCTCCTGAAAGAAAGACACAAATAAGCGGATCACCGGACTTCCATAGAGAAAACATTCGGCATAGCGTCTGACTATGTTTTAGGTCATTGTCGATTGTTTTTGCTCATGCAGATAATGTAAGAATAACTTAGGTCGAAGCGCGTTGTTCGTTCTAGGTGTGTGCCGCTACCGAGCGGGGGCTAGTCCACTTGGCTTTAGCACGTGAAAAAGATCCAACATATAGGTACAAAGGAGACACCGAAAAATGGGTCTAGCTTTGAAGATATTGTCACGAGAAAAACAAGGATGGGTCTACATGAATGTCCTCATGGAACAAAAAATTTAGACATGAGGCATTGGTAAGAACATGATTAATTCACAAGGCGTACATCGCGTGCAAGTTATGATTGTGTTGTGTTAAATATCTCCTTATTGATACGATTTTAAACAAAATTGGGGTGACTCGCATGAATATATTTCTCATCATGATTCAATCAAAAATAAGTTTACCTCGGTGCCTCTGACCAAATGCCGCAGAGGAAAACTTCACATTCGTTGTTCTTATACACTAGCAGGTGTACCAACACCTGGTTCTGTAAATCATGTCCCTCTTACATGCACGTTGTATGCCATATCTTGGTTTTTATATATCAGCAAGGCCGCTAAAAAGACCCCTCGTTTAGTACCACAAAAGTCCAAAAACTGTTCTCGGTGGGTTCTCCACACGGAGAATGATTTTTTTTTCGCCTACACAATGCAATAAATCAAAATGGCACAAAAGGTTTTTTCAATGGTACAACACTATCATGTTTGTTATTAAAGGCAAATTAAGAGGAAGTTTATAATGTACCATGCAAGTAAGTTTCCTATACAATTAAAAGTCATAAAAATACACTGGGCTAGTTTCCTTGTAAATATATAGGTTACCAAAGGCTTGATAGACAATAATAAAGTGATGCAAAATAAAGAGAATGAAGAACCAGTTAACCCGCCTATAACAAATTTATCTAAGAGCCTTTTGAGATGGTCCTATGAGGCATTGTGTAATGGCTTTACAACAAATGTTGCATCTTGTCTGAATTTTTCTGGGTCTTATATCCTTGAATGATGTGATAAAAACTTATGCGTACCATGAACTTTAGTATACACTCAAATGATGAAAAAAATAATCTTCTATTTCTACATGCATGTGATTACAATTAACAACCATAGGAAATTATACATGCTTAAAATAGACTGACCACAACCAGACAAACGAAAAATAATGGGGCAATATTTTTTTTCCTTACCTTCATAGCTCAGCAACCAAATTCATATTCCATTGTTTCCATGCACCAAACACAACCTACAGAACTAAACACATTAATGCTACAATGATTTGTACCATAGAACTAAAGTTTCTTCATGATGCTGGTACAGTTGAAGTTGTCAAGCTTAGTGACAAAACAAAAACATCGAAATGTACCATCCCTTCAGCTGGTGACCTCTTGGAGTTAAGTAAACATGATTCCAAAACAAAAAGTGAGATGTTGTATCCGGGCCTCACTCAAACACACTTATATCTGTTCTCTTACAAAAAAATTATACATGTTCAACAGCCTGCAATAGAAACTGGTGTTAACAAACGGCCAACTTTATAAAATGATCTGCAACATAAAGACAATAACCTTCTAGGTGTGTTCTTTTACAAAAACCAGAATAAAGTTATTCATTCACATATCTAGTTAGATCCCAAGTAAAATTAATAAACCTCTGAGCTAAAAAAGCACGTAAAAACAGGATTGAGCACCATGTCCCAAGTGTTGCATGTTGGAAAGGATGATCGTTAAGAATTTAAGCTCGACACATCATGAACCAAATGCTGCATAAATGGTCAAATCCTGTAAAAAGGCAATCAACATTCAGAGGCATGCTAGCTAACATATCGGCGAGGGAGCATTTTGAAGCAGGGGAATATCATGACAACTTGATTAACATGATTCTCAACTTGTCAACAAATCTACCTTTTTCAAGCTTGACCTCCTATATGAAGTACCTTATACAACAAAACAATGTAGCCTATATGAAATAACAATTAGGACAATAAAAAGAATTACCACTGAAGTTGATTGACAAAAAAACTAACTGATATGTGAGATTTCAAAATTCACTCCATTCGCTAAAAATGAAAGAGCAAAACATGGACTATATCGATAAATCTTGTAATAGCTATGTTATATGATAACTTAGAACTACTTAAATTAGCACAATCAATCTAGATAAAATAATTAAATCACCAAGTTGCTACTTCTATCTTTTGGTTGCCTATAGATCTCACTGAAATGCCAGAGTTAAGCAACAATTGCTTGCCCAAGTAGTATAGAAATGCTAAGTCTACTTGGCCAGGTGTTATCTCTATCTCTATCTATATCCCGACTACTTTAAAAGAATCTAAGGTTCCATATTTCACTCAATTTTCTTCCCACCACCCCTTTATCCAACCTTGCACCCTCCACCATTTTTTTAATGTTTTTTCAACCCCTTATAATTTTCATTGAGCCAATATTTGGTTACCCAATAAACGAGATCAATCTCCAATATAGCAATAAATTCATGGTCCGTAATTAAATTGTTTCTTATGGTACACGTGGGCCTGTCAGGCATCTTTGGTGACCCAATAAATAGCAAAAAATTCATGGCCCAGAAGAAAAATAATATAAATCAATATCCTATGTCTGGTAATCCAATAAAGTAGATTAATCATGGGCGCATACCTATTTTACCAGTTCGAAAAATAGCTAGAGAATATTAACCTTATAACCAAAACAAAACATAATCTTATTTTGTCTATTTGCTTCGCATCAAGATTTGTCTTAAAATAAATTTGACCCCATGGCAATTCACAGGCACATACCTAGTATATTATATGCATGCATGCAACTAGATTCTAATCACTATGAGTTGAAGAAGTAAACACGACAAATATGTTACATGTGCGAGTGTGTGTGTGTGTGTGTGTGT